>NW_026126418.1:56922500-57217500 GCF_943737965.1 Phodopus roborovskii | reverse complement strand
AAAATGACTTTTGACAGGCACACAAAGGATATAATGCTGTGTCCTTAGCCCACAGGGGAAGGCGTTTCTTCCTCAGGGGCTTTAGGGGGAAGTAATCACAACTGTTTCCTCTCCTATTTCCATACCCTGAGAGAGTCTTGTGCAGCTTTCTGCCTCTGTTTTCCTTGAGCATAAAGTAGAATTCATGGGTGGTGAATCTTGCCTGGAGGTGTACATTTGAAACTCTGTCTGACACAGTTAGTACAAGTCAATTAAGCCCCACCATGCTAGAACTCTCCTTCCTTCTAACTGCTTGAACTTTCTTTCCTTCCTTCCTTCCTTCTCTCCCTCCCTCTATCCCTCCCTCCCTCCATCCCTCCTTCCTTCCTTTCTTTTTCCCTCAGAGTTTCTCTGTGTAACCAGTCCTGGTTGTCCTGGAACTCACTTTGTAGACCAGGCTGGCCTTGAACTCACTGAGATCTGCCTGTATCTGCCTCCCAAATGCTGGAATTAAAGGCATGTGCCAGCACCACCCTGTGAACTTTTCTTAATAAATCACAGCTCTGTCTTGGTTTGTTTGTTGATGTGTTTTTCTGCCTGTGACTCCATTGTTAAAAATAAAAAAAAAAAAAAAATATTGTCTTTTCTCTTTTCCTTGAGTTTTGGATGCTATGGAAGTTTGTAAAGGCTGGTTCTTCCAACACTATTGCATACTATTTCTGTTGTTGCTGTTGTTGTTATTTTGGATTTGGAGGTAGGGCAGAATCTTCCTTTAGCCCAGGAATGCCTGAATTACCTGTCTACCCCAGACTCCTTTCAAACTAGCAATAGTCTTTCATCTGCTTCCTGAGTACGATGCTTATAGAAATGCTTTATTTTGCCTAACCTTTTAAAACAATAATAAGGAAGAAATGGTGTTTAAATTCTTCAAATTCTAATTGTATTGAGTGACTGGGTTACACTAGCCATTTGCTAAATATAGAAAATTACTGATATTGTCAAAGCTGTATTTATTATCTTATTTAATTTAATTATTTAGTTATTTAGAATAAATCATTCAGGTAAGTAAAGACTTCAAGAGCAGAAAAGGTAGCAAAAAATGTCCATCCAGCCTAGCAGAGCATGCAGGGAACACACCTAGGCCTTGGTATTTTCAGTCATATTCCTTTGGATATAACGACAATTATTTAACTCTTCCTTTTTGCATTGTGAAAGTCTTGCTTATTTTTTCAGACATATAGGACAGCAGTGTGTGTGTGTGTGTGTGTGTGTGAGAGAGAGAGAGAGAGAGACAGAGAGAGAGAGAGAGAGAGAGAGAGAGAGAGAGAAATTATACACTAAACCCAAAGGCTTGTATTTACTAAACAAGCTATTTACCATCAAATTACATTCATGGCCCTTGCATATTTAGCATTTTGAACAAATTTTAGTGTAAAGTTGCTAAAAAAAAATAGGTTAAAATATAAGCATAAGTACCCTCTGTCGTTTTGAGAAGCTTTGTGCTAATACTCTAAGTAAATTAATCATAAGGAAATTTAGTAGGAAATGTATTTTGTGAATGGCAGGTTTGATTCATCTTCTCTTTTGCTTGAGAAAAATAGCTGCAAAATTATATAAAATCTTAAAACACTGGTAATTAAATACTATGCATATAAGTTAGACTAAGACTTTCATTCATAATTAATTATTTTCAACTTGATTTTCTTGTGTAGTAATCTTACTTCATAAATACACTTCATAATAATAAAATGTGTATTGTGTAAGTTGAGGTTTTGAAAGGTGAGTGAAATCTGTGCATGATGATGCACCCCTTTAATCCTACCACTCAGGAACATGGAGGCCAGTGGATCTCTGCTAGCTTGAGGCCAGTTTGAACCACATAGTGAGTTCCAGGGCAGCCAGAGCTACACAGCAAGAACCTCACATCATCATCATCATCATCATCATCATCATCATCATAATAATAATAATAATAATAAAATCCAAAACAACAATAAGAAAAAAGGTCATCAGTGGGTAAGATAAAGTGAGATTTTTTTTTTAATCTTGATAAAGGAAAATTCAGTTTTCCTAAATCTACTAATTGTCCAGCCAAATATGTTTGGAGAAAAAAAAAATCTTTAAACAAAATCCTTTGCATTATAAAGTTCCTTCTGTGGCTTCTTGGGCTGGAATTTCTTGTATTACTGCTTTCCCTTGAGAGCCTACCAACATGGTAAAAGACCTAGATGGATCCACAGTAAAGCTGAGCGTATTTTTCTTCTTAATAAAGTCTTTGTGGGGCTTGTAAATGCCTTAGGCAACTTCTCCTGCTTCTTCACCTTGTCATAAGGCCAGGTTATGAACAGAAAAGAACAAATATTCCTTACAAGGTTAGTTCATGTGTAGACCAAGCAGTATATTTCCAGCAGCTGTTTGTTGGTGAGGGGCAAGCCATTTTCCCCTAGGTAAACAAGTTAAAGGAAAACAATCAAGATCGTTTATACACTCTCTTGAGATTTCAAACTTTAGAACATTATAAAACATTGGGGTACTCAGTGTTGTAATCTGCAGAAAAGTACATTGCTAATGCCCAGGGATTTGTTCATTTTCTGGCTTTTTATGTTCTGAGCTGCAAGTTTACCAATTCAAACAGGAAAAAAAGGTGGTAAAATTGGCACTGTGATATCTATTTGAAGCTGTCACTTTGTAGAGCCAACAATGTCTTAAAAATCTATTATCTTTGTAAAAGTTCTGTGATATTTTAACCATGTTGGCAAGTTGTAGGCTTTCCTCATTCCAATATGCATCTATTGTAATGAGTATATTATTAATAATGCTGAGATTTTATGTAATCTAGAATATAGAACTTGCACTTGGATTGGTCTGAGAAACATATAAATTTTAAGCACAACCATTTAGGACTGTTCATTGATGTGCATGCTGAATGAATCTTCAAAATAAAGAATACAACCTTGGAAACACTTAACCACCTCTAGGGGCAATAAGCTTTACAGAGACCTAGAAAATCTGGGTTATGTCAACTTAACACAAGTGAGGGTCAAAAGGGAATATAGAGAAAGCCTCAGTGAGAAATCCCCTCCATGGGAATGGTCTGCAGGCAGCTCACTAAAGCATTTTCTTAATTAATGATAAATGTGAGAAGGCTAAGACCACTGTTGGGCAGATGTCCCTGGGATATATAAGAAAATAAGTTGAATAAGGAAGGCATAGAAAATGAAGGAGTAAGGAGTTGTCCTCCATGGTTCCTGCTTGCAATCTTGCTTCGACAGTCCTCAGTGATGGAATGATATATTTGGAGTGTGTAACCCACACCTTTCCTTCCCTCTTCAGATCTTCTCTGGTCAGTGGTTTATTAATTCAGCAGCAAAAATTAAATAGGACAAAGAATGAAGAATATCCATTTCTCATGAGAAGAATCCAATGCTTCAGCAAAGTCTTCCATTGAGTTCAACTTTGCTTTTATTTTCATCTGTATTCTTACAAACATATGTCCCAGAAGAAGAAAGAACACCATGCTTCCTGTATTACCAGAGAAAAATGTTATGCCCAGGGAATAAATTAATATCACCTAACGCCCTGGAGTCAGTGACATCATTGATATGACAGATTGTGATTTTTTTTTTTTACCATCATTTCCCACAGTTTATCAATTTTGGCAAATGCTTAGCTTAGACTGTCTGTATATATATGACTTGGAGTCTACTTACTAACTTAAATTACATTACTGGTACCAAAATCTAAAAACCAAGAAAAAGCAAGAGAATAACAAGCTCACTTTTTTAAAAAATTTTTTATTTGTTTGATAACTTTTTTATTTTTAATTAATTAATTTATTTTTTTATTTTACATGTCGATCCCAGTTCACTCTCCCCCCTTCTCTTCCTCCCTTCTACATGACCCCACCTAGATGGCAATGTCATCTAGGTGGGGTCATGTAGATCTGTCAAGTCATTTGAAGTAGGGACTAGGACTTCTCTCCTGTCTCTAGGTTAAAGGAGTATCACTCCATGGGGGATGTGTCCACAAGGTCCTTTTGTGCACCAGGAATATATCCTGGTTCCATTGTCTGAGGTCCCTTAGACTGCTCAGTCCTCCTGGCTGAAACCATATTCAGGGGGCCTGAGTCAGACCCATGCTGGATTCCCAGCTATCAGTATGGGGGCCCGTTAGCTCCTCCTTAACAAGCTCACTTTAAACTATACCTTACTGCATAGAAGTATTCTAGTTTGGTGCCAGGACAGAATATTCTCACCCATAATTAATTTCATTTACAGAAAAAGTATGACAATAATGAATTGAGTGACCGGCCAGTCTAGCTCTGTAGGTGGGCAATTCCAAGAAGTCATGGATTGTAAGCAACAAAGAGATCCCTGACCTCGTAGATAGTAGGACTTCACTAGGGGACTCATTCATACTCATGTGTGGGACTCCCCGAGATGGCCTATGGAAATTGGCTTTAAGCCTCTAACCTCTTCCTTACCCCATTGCTGGTACAAGGCATGTGCATACACATGGGAGATATAGGTCTTTGCACAGTTTCTGAGCATGTTCACTTCTTGTAGGCCTTACAGACTGGTCCCATCTTCACTAGTCAGGCTATGGGAAGATTGTCAGACTGTTACAGCCCTCTCTGAGTGGAAGGCCTGCTTCCTGAGTGGAAGCTCCCTCTCAGAAGACTATATTTTTTTTTTAAGGTTTTGTGCAACTAGAGCATTGTAGATGAATCAGCACTCTAGGCACTTAATATTGAAAGGATACATGCACAATTCACCAGATGCTTAGGGAATGTGACTAAGGAATTCATAACACCCAATCTGGTTGTGGAGGATCAAGAGAAAGAGGCAGGCAGATCATGACCCCATACAAATGGCTGAGTTGTGGCTGGAGACAATGAGGGTCAAGAGTAGAAAGGGAAAGATGTAATGGAGGCAATTACTTCCCGAGAATAACTGTGGGGTTCTGGAGTAGTGTAAAAGTATTAGATGCACCCCAGCTATGGGGTGAGCATAATCATGGACAGCTGTTACAACATATAGAAAAGCACACACAAGTGCAGGTAACTAAGAAATGGGCATGGGAATGGCAGATAGTCTCAGCATCTTGGCTGGGGACACTGTAACATAGATTTATAAGATAGTACCATGTAGGACTTGGTTATGTATGCTTGGCATTTCTCTAGACTGTTTCACATATTCAGCAGGCTATGAATCAGCTAGTATTTCAAATGTGGTACACTTAAAAACAAAAAAGAAAAAGAAAAATCTGGGAAGGGTATTAAATGTGCTTCCCTGATAATTAGATTGATGACTAACTTATCTACCATCATAGAGCCTTCATCTAGTCGCTGATGGAAACATAAGCAGACACCCACAGATAAACACTGAGCCGAATTCCTGGAATCCAGATGCAGAGAGGGAGGAGTGATAAAAAATTGGGAACAAGACCAGGTTACAGAAACCCACAAAGATAGCTGACCTGAACAAGGGGGAGCTCATGGACCCCCATACTGATAGCTGGGAAACTGACTCAGATCCCCTGAACATGGGTCTGTTAGAAGATCTGGGCAGTCTAAGGGAACTTTGACAGTGGAATCAGGATGTATCCCTGGTGCATGAAAGAACTTTGGGAGCACATTGCCCATGGAGGGATACTCCCCTAACCTAGAGGCAGGAGGTAGGGCCTAGTCCCTACTCCAAATGACTTGACAGATTTTGTTGATCTCTCCTGGAAGGCATCACCCTTCCTGTGGAGTGGGGGTGGGTGGAATGGGAGGGTGGTTGGGGGGCATGGGAGGGAGAAAGGGAGGGAGAGAGATAGGCAGAGAGAGAGAGAGAACTGGGACCGATATATAAAATTAAAAAAAAAAAAAAGAAATAATCTGCAAGGATTTTGTGTGGATCCCACAGTATGCCTGCTTTTACTCACAGATGTTATCCAGTGTGTGACTACTGGCTCCATGCCCCACTTCTTTAACAGGGCGACATGACTTCGAAGATGGACAGAGAAAATAATTGTTTAAGCACAGATTTTCAAAATCAATCACAAAAAAGGAGGTTTCTCCTGGGACTCCGTTGGTTTCCAGCCACAAAAATGATCAAAAAGCTAGAATATACAATGCTATTAGTGATATTTGTAAGGTTACTCCCAAGCAGTGGGCTCATGATGTCATTTACCTTAGGAATTAAAAGAATAGTTTCTAAGTGTAACATCTTTTGGTTTGGCCTTAGAGAGTTTCATTGTAACAGAACATTTGACTCTGTACACAAATATAATTACTCTGTAACTCCCATATAATAAGCAAGAAGGGCACTCCCATAATGAAGGGTAGTTGTAGAGACCTATATTTTCAAAGAGTCCATTTTGATCCATGATCATAACTTGTTATGATATTATGAATATGCTATACAATTAAGGAAAGTGCTAATTTGAAGGAAACCTAAACCTCAACTTCAAAATCTTGAACAAATGCCACACACACAGGGCAGACCTTGCTGTCCATTCCTGCTTTCTTTGCTTAGTGAATTCAGGAGGCAAGTCCTGTCTGCCACCATGTGTCAGGATTTGTAGGCTTCCAGAAGCTTAGATTTAACTGGTTTCACTTCAGGGCTCATGGGGAGGGGGCAAATCTCTGTTTGTTTGTAGTCTTTAGCTCTAATTACATAATTACATTGGAGAGGGGACTGACTTCTGAGGAAAAGCAACAAAGCAAACAGGTAAAATTGTAGCAGGTCAGTCCAGCTATTATCTCTGTAACCCTCCAGTATGTGTCTGTGTGTGTGTGGCAAGTGAGCACCAGTGCATGGTATTATCAGATAAAGGCAGCCAGGGCAGCACACTGGGCTATCATTTTACCTTTAGTGAACCCAGAAACAATGATTATCTCATTGAAATTGGGAGGTAAACAGGATGTTGTAGCAGCAGAGGATCTTCATGGCAGGTAATAGAGCAGACCTAATTAGCCTCTAGTACCTGTAATCCTAGGAGATGCGCTTGGAGATAAAAGCTAGGGAGAGTCCCTCAGGTATAACTAATAGGTCCCCAGCCAGGTTGGCTCTGGGTCAGGTGTTGTGTGTCAGCTGTACTGAATGTTCCCTATTGATCAGGAAAGTAGCACTTTCTGCCACAAATTGGATTCAAATTGCTTACAAGGGAAGGGTACTGGGTTCTACCTGCTTTAGATTACAAAATAATATTCTTCCATTCTAGCTGTGTGGCCAATTGTTTGCAGTTTTAAACCATATTATTTTAAATCATGCATGTGCCTTTCTTTCGAACCATTTTTTAAATACTAAGGACTTGTGCATACTATACTAATTTCATGTTTTAGAAAAAGAATTTAAAGATGACCAGCTACTTTCTAGGTTATACGTTGAGAAACTCTTTATTTTCAAGGGCATATCTTGGCTTATTAACTAATTATAGAAAGTGACATAATTGGATGCTCTGGACTTTCTTCTGGGAGTAAACAAAAACAGTATTAACCATAAAAGTGGGGTCAGGAAGTGAAGTGGACAAGGGACCTGGAGGTCAGCAAAAGTCAGTGTGTGCCCATCTTAACAGTGCCATCTAACAATGGTCTACTTCTCTTGCTTCACCTGTTATTCAGGGAGAAATAACTCACAACATAGACAGGTGAACACCAGCAGGTTCCTGCTTCCAAGAATTCCTCAGGCCGTCCTCCTGTCCCCATGCAGCTTGCAAGAGAGTATTCTCCCCTCCCCTCCTCCGACCTAGTACCCCAGGTCACTTTCGACCCTGGCTCCACCCCCGAATGGGCTTGATCAGGGCCACAGAAGGAGACAAAGTGAATATCCCACTACAACGTGTCACATGATTTAAATAGATTTTAATCAGGCCCGATGGGATTACACCTACCAGAGAAACTGAAACCCTATGATATGTTCTCCATGGGCAGTATACAGTATAGAGTAAATAACAAATGTAGCCAGTTTTCAATGGCTTTCACTTACAGTTTTGGATTTTAAACGGCCAAAATTCTCAGGATCACTTGTTAACCATATTAATAAATGGCTGTTTTCTTTCACACTCAAAGACATTTGACCAGTTTGCTAAGCTGCCTTTAGCACAATAGAAGAAACTAAAGTTAAGGCAAGACATTTTTTGAACAGTTTATGTAGATATGTGAATAATTTGATCAAGACTTTTTACTTTTCCAGGATTCTCTTTATGTGGTGGACAAGTAGAACATTAAATAGAAATTGGAAAGATCCTTTGAAGCATAAGATTGACCTGATTTTTAAAAAGGAAAACTGTACGCTAGAGAGAAGTCACAGTGCTTAAGAGTATTGGCTGCTCTTGAAGAGAAACAGGTTCGATTCCCAGAACACAAAACATCTCAGCACCACCTAACTCTAGTTCCAGTGTATCTGATGCCCTCTTCTGGTGTCCACAGGAACGGCACACACATGGTGCACAGACAAACATGCAAGCAAAAGACTCATACACATAAAATAATAATAGGTAAATGAAAAGTACAAAATGGAGAAAACTTTGAAATAGATAGTGAAGTCTGTAGGTGTGATCAAATGACTTCTAAGTAACATACAAAGCTTATGAGTTACCTGAACAAATGCAGCACTACTTTTATCTGTATTTACCTTTTAATTTTACAACTCAGAGTGAAGAACTAATAAATGTGAAAGTTTTGTCAGTATTTTCTGTCATGAAAAAGTACATCTGGTTTCCAATTCACTTTCCAGATTTAGAAGATAATTTTAAAATAACACACATAGAAAAGACTGAAAACCAGTCAGTTTTTGATATCTTTAAATTCAATGTCACCAGGCTGTATGTTCCTTAATAGAGGCAGGCCATTAAGTCAACAGTGTTTCCAAACTGAGACTTTGAAAGGCCTTTGGCTTTTCCATTTACAGTTACAAAATATAGGGGCATGTTTGTTGGACAAGGATGTAAGATACAAATGAGACAGCTGCATTTTTTCTCACTCATTTCACTCCATTACTGGCTAACTTAGTGGAAAAATGTAAATTTTCCAGGGATTTTTAGGTTGAAGGTATCTCAGCCAACTTTGATGTGTACTTGACTTGAGGCATAATTTAACTCCTGTGTAGTATTGATCAGCATAGACCACGAGGGACACTTACAATCTTCCTTTGCCAAAGGTAGACAATGGTTGGAAAGTAAAGTGTAATAAATGCTCCTGTCCAGTCTCATGTCAATACAGCTCCTGCTGTTGCAGAGCTTGTGGGGTGTGTGTGTGTGTGTGTGTGTGTGTGTGTGTGTGTGTGTGTGCGTGTGTATGTATGTGTGTGTGTGTTCACCATTTTGAGTGCATCAGTATTTCACGTTTATTGTAGTGTGATGAAACACCTTTCAAAATGGCCAGAGGGACACTCAGCAGTAAGCATTTAGGCAGTACAAATTGGAGTGAACAGGAGGACAGTTAGCAGGGAATATTTCTGAGGTCAAAGTAGTTTAGCTAGGAGCTGAATCAGCTAAATGCAGAGTTAAGAGCTACAGTACCTGCTGCAAAGTAAATATAGATTACCTCCTTGATGACAAATTGATCCACTGGACAAGGATCTTTCAGACAAAAAGACAAGTGAAAAAAAAAAAAGTGATTTGAAACCAGCAATTTTTAACCCTTTACCATGTAGCCACACAGTCTATCTCTCTGTCTTTATTTTTCTCATTCTTACCATCCTATACAATTGATTAAACCAGAAAATGAATTATGGAAAACTTAAAATCCTCTACTCAGCATGAGAATTTTGAAGGAAAAATTGTGAAGTCTCCCGATTTCACATAATTCTGCACAGCCAGAGTTTTATTCCTTAGAATCTTGAGTTTTATATTATTAAGTCTCCAGGTTTAACTTATACTTCTCTAAATCCACAACCTTGAGGTTTATTTATATATCTTAAGGCTCATAGCAGGCAGTGTTATTTAATGGATTCAGTATTCACTTTTGAGTCACTTTTTTATTGATAGACATGGCAGGCCTATTTGAATTAATTCAGAAAATAGTTTTTAACCCCAATGATGTGCTTGTCTACCAAGATATATTTTTCTAGACAATTGCTGTCTATAAAAGATAACTTTTAATCAGGTTAGTTTTCTTTTAGAAGTGAGCATTTCAATGAGGTAGGATAACTCTGGAAAGTGGTTAAGCCTTGGTTTATTTTGTTACCAGATACATTGAAAATCAGGTTTTTTTTTTTTTTTTTTCTCTAAGCAGTGTCTGCAGAAGATGATGTCATATAGGTCTTAACACTTAGCTGTTTCCCACCGTTCAGTGTTTACTTGAGGTGGATAAGCAATCAAATAAGCTGGGCAGAGTATGCTAGATAAGAAAGGACACGCTCAGCAAGGAGGTGGCAGCCAAGTTATTGAATGATAGCAGATGAAGAACACACAGTTTTAAGGAATAGATGATAAAATAGAAACATGGTATCTGGCAGAATTAAAGAGAGAATAGAGGCTTAAGAAAGGGAAAAACATCATTTGCAGTGAGCAGAAGAACACAGCATGTATGGACAGAGCCCTTCCCTGGCATGGAGAGAGAGCTTGGTATGGTTATAGCAACTAAAAATGCATACAGATCCTTAGAGTTGCCACTGGAGCATGTGAAGGAAAGTTTTAACATGCTCAAGTCCATGCTGGAAGTTGGCAGGTGGGAATAATATAAAACAGTATCAAGTGATTGAAATATTTAGTGACACTTATTATCAAGCCATGGAAATGAACATGGGGGAGAAAACAAGCTTGAGAATTTTCAGTAGTTTTCAATAGATCCTTCAGAAAAGGAAGGTACTCTACATCAAAAATAGCCTTCTCCATGAAGGAAAACAAGTATTGAGAACAATATATTTCAAACAGCTACTTAAAATTTTGAATTTTGAGCCTAACTTATACAATCTTGTTTTCTTGTTTTAAATAGATTTAAGCAGGTATCATTTTTTCTGATATCAGTTACAACTGTGTGTTTAGGTGTTATACATAATCAGGTCATCCAAAGCTTTAGCAAGTACATGCCAAGGAACGCTTGATTCTTTTAGCATGCCTGGATTCTGAGAGTATCAAGTAGGCATCAAAGGAGGAAGAGAAATTTCTACTCAGAGAGTACATATTCAGAAAACTGAGTTCAGAGAATTTTACTATGATGACATATTTTTAATATCTATATAACAGGGTATACTTAGAAGATAGATTAATATGCTTAAATAAACTAGTATGTGGTGGGGCGATACCTCAATGGGTAAGAGAGCTTGCACCACAAACATGGAGGTCTGGGTTCAGATATCAACACATACCTAAACAGCTAGATGTGGCTGTGTCCCATCTGTAATAAAGATGCTGAGCAGGGAGGAGACAGGAGGATAACACGGCTTGCTGACTAACAACTAAGTAATGGGGGTTGTCCTTCTGTATATATGTTTCTCTTATAGGTTAGCAAATGAAACACTGTTTGGCCAATGAGGTAGGGATATAGATGGGACTAGGAGACAAGGAGAATTCTTGGAAAGGTAGGCAGAGAAGTCCCACCGGAATAGTTGCCATGTAGGCCACCAAAAGAGTAACAGGTCAGTTCCCTTCTCCTGTTAGCTAAGACCACATGGAAGTACTAAGATTAGTAGTTATAGGTTAATAATGAGAGCTAGCTAATAAGAAGCACTAGCCATTGGCCAACAGTTTCATAAGTAATATAGTGTCCCTGCATTTATTTGGAGCTGAAGGGGCTACGGGATTTGGCAGAACAAAGAAAACTTTCAGTAACAACTAAGATATAGGTTCAGTGAGATACCCTGTTGCAAAGGAATATAACCTAAGTGATAAAGTTGACCACACCACATACCTATGCACCATGCACCATACTTACACAATATATACTTATATATATTTATATCTTTCTTTCTCTCTATTATATACATATATACATACACACAATATATATATACATATATATATATCTTTCTATTACACACCATATATATGTATATGTGTATATATATATATATATCTTTCTCTTTATTACACACACACATTCACGCATGTGCGGGAATACACACACACACACACACACACACACACACACACACAAAACCCTGTAACTGGTAAACTGAAATACTATACTAGAGTTAGTCACTTTTCTAAGGAAGTTTGCTTCAGGGAACATGTCTGAAAAGCCACTAACACAGACTCAGTCCCAATTACAAATGGCTACCACCTTAATCTAGTAAAATGAAATTAATTCATATGTGTTCCCATAAGACTTTGTCCCACATACTGCTTGACAATACTCAAATAGTAAACACTATGTGGTGAGAGCTTACAAAGTTGAAGAAACTGCTAGATGACTATTAAGAACTGATAGAAATTAGGTGTATTTTTAAATTGCAAAAGAATAGAGTCAATCTGTCCCTCACAGAACCGGAAAGTGATAAGTCCCCCAGAGCACAGAGGAAGTGGGGGGGCAGCAAATGGAGAGATAAGTAGGGGGAGGAAAGTAAAACACGTGCGACCAGGAAGATTAAGCCTTGTTAGGAATAGAAGACAGGAGAGAGAAAGAGAGAGAGAGAGAGAGAGAGAGAGAGAGAGAGAGAGAGAGAGAACATAAAAGAGGGAGCCAATATTGGTTTGAAGAGAAAATTGAACACAAAGAAAGGTCTAGAGAACTATAAGACTGCTACCAACTAACAATATGAGATTCTGTGAAAAGGCTACCATAAATGCCCTTCCTGTAAGTATGATCAACAACTAACTTATCCATGGAGCCCTCATCTAATACCTGTTGGAAACAGAAGCAAACACCCATACATAAAAACTGAGTCGAACTAGAACCCAGATGCAGATGGAGAGGACAAGACCAGGCGGCAGAAACACATAGAGACGGCTTAACTGAACAAGGAGGAGATAACAGGTCCCCAGACTGATAGCTGGGAAGCCAGCATGGGACTTTCTCAGGGCCCCCTGAATATGGGTCTCAGCCAGAAGGACTGAGCAGTCTAAGGGACCTCACACAGTGGAGCCAGGATGTATCCCTGGTGCACAAAAGGACCTTGCGAACACATCCCTTATGGAGGGACAACTGCCTTAACCTAGAGACAGGAGAGAAGCCCTAGTCCCTATTTCAAATGACCTGTCAAATCTACATGACCCTAACTGGATGGCATTCCCCTACATATGGAATTGGGGTGGGGGGATGGGAGGGGAGGGTGGTTAGGGTGCATGTGAGATGCAGAGAGGGTAAAAAGGAGGGAGAGAGGGAGGGAGAGGGAACTGGGATCGACATGTAAAATAATAAATTAAATAAAAAAATGCTTTGACTCTAAAATTTAAGTTGAAGAACAAGTTACTGGGGAAAAGGATTTCTAATTTTGTTTCCACAGAAAATGAAAAGATGTGGATTCCTTCCAGAATAATGTGGTTTGATCAAGCCACACCACCTGAAACAGAGTACTAGGTGATCCTACATTCAAAAGAGCTGGACAAAGCAGCCTGGCAGCCAGGATTTCCGAATCTTCTTAGAATCCCCCATGACAGCGCCCCTTACCAGCAGGAAGTAGTTTGGAAAGAACGACGCCCAAATTCCCAAATATTGTCTATAAATGTATGTTTTCATTTAAATGGACTTTGTTATAAAATTAAATAAATGAATAAATAAAAGAATAGAGATAATCTGGAATAATTTCCTTGAGAAAATAATTATTTTCCCTTGCTGTAGCCAATCAAGTCATTAAATGATTAGAATATATATATATATATATATATATATATATATATATATATATATGACAGTAACATGATAATATCTGTGAATACATGTAAGGACAACAACCTTTGTTCTGGTCTGAAGGAAATAAGAGAGGGAGACAAGGTGAGGTAATAGGGAGAGGTAAGTACCTATTCATTTAATAGCAACTTAAGGGCTAACAGAAATTTTGAAATTCAAATATCCATTTTAAACAGCATGAAGCATTTGCTAGGTGCTTTCTTAGAAATCATGCTTTCACATATGTAATTGCATCCATGGACACATTAGGCCATAGAATTGCTAGCATGTTTCCAAGTGTGTTCCATTATATTCCAATTGCAATTTTCTGAACACTAATTTACAGCTGCACTTTAAGCTTACTGTAGCTATGCTGAAGTAAATAGTATATATATTTCAGGAATTCTATGCCAAATTATATATTTGATAACAGAGTAGGGGCTAATTCAGTCAACATAGCATAGCCGCACTTTATTCAAAGTAGAACCCCTGATTTTTGCACAGCAGGTACATGGAAGAGGGGTATTTGTATACATTAATATTTTGAGGTCAAATCTTTTAATTTCCTGACAAACATTTTAGTTATTAATTCTCCAATTAATAATTCTCCCTGAATCTGTTGGCTAGAAGGGGAGACAACCATTTTAGCAATGAACTGACTGAGAGATTTTATTAGTGGTGATAAATAAAAGTTATTTATGAAGATAATATCAAATCAAGAGCATAAAGATACTTTTTAGAGCTTTGATCTAGGCCTCCCAGCAGTTGTCAAAGGTTTAGAATTTCCTAGAAAAAAAAAGTGTTAACTAGAAAGCTTGGATGGAGCAGGTCTGAGGCAATTCAACCATCTCATCTCTGAGCACAGCATCCTTCACCTTTGATCCAAGGATGCTCATTGCTTCCCATTCTACTTTCTTTGCCCCAGGCAAAAACTAAAGAAAAAAGAGCCTGTGCATTTAAGGCATTGCAGTTCGTAAGTCTCCAATGTATCCAGGGCATCTGTGTACACTAGTGGAAAGCATTTTCAATGCAATCACCTTGGAAGCCTGAAAAACAGAAGATCAGGAGAACTTGCAGTGTGGCAGCTAAGTCTGTCTCCCCTCTTTTCTTTTATCAACATGAAGCTCAGTTAGCAATTGCACCAAGCATTGATTTCACTGGCCTGTTTGTAGGCACTACAGGGGTCTTTGTAGCTGTACAGTGCTGACATATGCTGAACAGCCTTTGATTTTCTTTTCACAAGTTTGTTTTACAGGGCAGGCCACAGACAATGTGTGTTGCTCTGGCCATTATGTAAGATCTATAGCATCACTTCGCCTTGAAAAATCACCTGTTCCCACCCTTGCTATTTTCATCTTCCCCCAGTCATTGGGTGTTTTCTGGCTGTAAATATCCCAATCTGATAATTTCTGTGCAGATCTTGTATAAATATATCATTGCAGTAAACAATTTTCCTAGGATTATTCATTTCTGTTTCGTGGGCACCACACAGAATGCTCATTACTCTGAGACAAGTTATGCATGTGCTTAAAGCATAGCACAGCCCCTTAGTGTAAACTTTGTACACAGAAGCCTCAGAAATAACTTTTCAAAAACCTTGTCTCATTTATTTTATTCTGTTTTTCCTTCTGGTTTGATGTCAGTCATCAATCGAGCAAGAGACAACTCATTTCATTTCTGTGACACACCATGATGGACTTGTGTTGCAACCCTGACTTATTTTGAGAACTTCAATTTCTCAAGCTGAAAGCTTGAATGTCCCATGGTTGGAAGAGCTATTGATCTGATGTAGATGGACGGCTCAAGAGGAACTGATACATTCCTTAGAGCACTTTCTTTTTCCCTGCCTTCTTGGCCGCTATATAATACAGTCTTTCTTAGACTTTGATGTCATCTATAATCTTTGATCTGGCATCATGTATATATTCTATTTTCTATCTTTTTTAACTCAAGGATTATTTTTGTACTGTATTGCTTCTTTGAATTTAAGGTGAATTATCCATTAAATAACATATCAATTAATGTTTCTCTTTTTTATAACCTGTGCAAATCTGTATACTGAGAATAAGTGATGTTTCCATTATGACTTAATAATGACTTTCTAATAAGAATGTATGAAATTCCTCATATATATGATGATATTATGACTCCAGAAGCTGAGAATTCTACCTGTGGTTAACACTGTAATTTTTAAAAAACAACCTCTCAGATATAATGCAATGTTAATTTTGCAAATAGGACAACATACAAATAACTGTTAAAGATCAGAATATGAAGAAGGTAGTTCAGTACTAAACTTTAGACCTCATCTTGTCTAGCCTATAGTTCTTTTGCCCATTAAGGAAAATACTGTAGAGTAAAATTCTAGGGCATCCCAATCTCTCCTCACCAGAATAACAAAAGAGAGTGCAAACACTTGGCTTAGCAGAATTGGTAACAATGAACCTTATTTTAACTCAATTTCTTCCCTAAGGTTGGTCATATCACTAAGGACTAATCTCTGCATAAGGTGCTTTTGTTCATTTGGTCTTCAGAGGACTGCTCTAAAGCTCATCTCTTCATCATACTCATTTTACACATGTGAACAGCTAATGTCATGACTTGCTCTAGTCCTCCAGGTAACTAGGATGGAGTCACTATTGAAATCAGATCTCTGTAACATTGAAACATGACAAGCTCTATATGGAAAAAAATATTTATCTTAAGAAAATCTTAACAATGCCACAGCTTATTATATTCATACCCAGATTGTTAACAAGGGAAAAGCATCAGCTGCCCCAAAAAGGAGTGGATACTGAGAGGAAAGTCCACAGACTATTGTGCCCAGTGAAACTGCATCCAGGAGAGAAACTCCAGAAAGGTACACAGCTGAGGACTCAGTACCATTACTCTTTTTTTCCCCTCTCCAAACTCTTGCATGCATTCTAATTGATTATATCTTACTAGATTCCAAACTACAGAATAGTTTCGGGGATATAATTATCACGAGTCAATATTTCAGGTTTCAAAGCAGAACAAAGAAAAGCAGAGAATAAGTTAGGATGGGTGGCATGGAAGATGATAAACACAGAGTAGCCAGTACCTTTCGCACTGTTAGTAGTCAAAGCAGATTTTAATGTTTATGTAATACAACCACTTTGGCCTGCTGAAGCCTATTTTTTCGCTATGTTTTACTGTGCAAAGGAAAGGCAAGATATTCACGAAGTATTTAACAAATCACACTAAATGTAAGTAGTTTTCATGCAGTAATCCCAGCACTCACATCGGACAGCTCACATCAGTCTGTAACTTCAGCTCCAGGCTATCTATCTCCCTCTGATGACCTATTCAGGCACCTGCTCTCACACGGCATAAAGATATACACTCAAGAACATAAATCAACAAATAAATAAATCTTTAAAATTCCCCCTAGAAATGAACTGAGTAGCCATTACATCACATTTTATTCTGTGTTTAATAACACATTGCTTTGAAATCTTATTTTATACTTAATATACTTAAAATTTACAAATAATTTTGAAATAACTCCAGAAATAATTAAAAACAAAATCAAACAAGTCAACACAAGCTTTTTTTTTTATAATTTTCATGAATGAATAACTTAAAACTTCCTTATCATCAACTAGTGTTTGAAATGTTGCAATTTCCTTTTTTTTCTTTTTTAATTTATTTTATATAACAAAGTTCATTTAAATGAAATCAAACATTTATAGACAATATTTGGGAAATTGGGCATTGTTCTTTCCAAACTACTTCCTGCTGGTAAGGGGCGCTGTCATGGGGGATTCTAAGAAGATTCAGAAATCCTAGCTGTAGTTTATAAGGCTGCTTTGTCCAGCTGTTTTGAATGTAGGATCATCTGGTACTCTGTTTCAGGCGGTCTGGCTTGATCAAACCACATTAGTCTGGAAGGACTCCACAGCTTTTCATTTTCTGTGGAAACAAAAACAGAAATCCTTTTCCCCAGTAACTTGTCCTTCAGCTTAAATTTTGGAGTCAAAGCATTTTTTTTTAATTTAATTTATTATTTTACAGGTCGATCCCATTTCCCTCTCCCTCCCTTCCTTCCTCTCTCCTTCCTTCCCTCCCTTCCTCCGTCTCTCCTTCCCTCCCTCAACCTTTCCCTCCTTTTTACCCTCTCTGCTCTCTCACATGCACTCTAACCACCCTCCCCTCCCATCCCCCCACCCCAATTCCATATGCAGGGGAATGCCATCCAGTTGGGGTCATGTAGATCTGACAAGTCATATGAAGTAGGGACTAGGGCTTCTCTCCTGTCTCTAGATAAAGGCAGTTATTCCTCCATGGGGGATGTGTTCACAAAGTCCTTTTGTGCACCAGGGATACATCCTGGCTCCACTGTGTGAGGTCCCTTAGACTGCTCAGTCCTTCTGGCAGAGACCCATATTCAGGGGGGCCTGAGTCATTCCCATGCTGGCTTCCCAGCTATCAGTCTAGTGTCCATTAGCTCCTCCTTGTTCAGGTAAGCTGTCTGTATGTGTTTCTGCCGCATGGCCTTGTCCTTTCCATCTGCATCTGATTCTAGTTCAACTCAGTGTTTATGTATGGGTGTTTGATCCTGTTTCCAACAGGCATTAGTTGAGGGCTCCATGGATAAGGTAGTTGTTGATCTCACTATATGGGAAGGGCATTCATGGTAGCCTTTCCACAGAAGCTCAAATTGTTAGTTGGGAGCAGTCTTGTAGTTCTCTAGACCTTTCTTTGTGTTCAATTTTATTTTCAGACCAATATTAGCTCCCTCTTTTATGTTCTCTCTCTATGTCTCTGTCTCTCTCTCTCTCTTTCCTGTCTTCTATTCCTAACCAGGCTCAATCTTCCTGTTCGCACATGTTTTCCTTTCCTCCCCCTCGTTTTCTCCTATTTCTCTCTCCCTTCGCCCCCCCCCCCACTTACCCTGAGCTCTGGGGCACTTGTCCCTTCCCAGTTCTGTAAGGGACTATATATGAATCTCTTAGAATACACCTTGTATCCTAGTTCCTCTGCTGGTGTGAGTTATAGGCTGGTGATCATTTGATCTAGGTCTAAAATCCATATATGAGTGAGTACATACTGTGTTCCTCTTTTTGTGACTGGGTTACCTCATTCAGGATGGTTTCTTCAAGTGCCATACACTTGCCTGTGAATTTCAAGATTCCATTTTTTTTTTCTGCAGAGTAGTATTGCATTGTGTAGATGTGCCACATCTTCATTAAACATTCTTCAATTGAGGGGCATCTAGGTTGCTTCCAGGTTCTTGCTATTACAAATAGTGCTGCTATGAACATAGTTGAACAAATGTCTTTGTTGCATGGATGTGAATCCTTAGGGTATATCCCTAAGAGGTGGATTGCCTGGTCCTTTGGTAAACTAATTCCCATTCTCCTGAGGAACCGCCATACTGATCTCCAAAAGGGCTGCATGAGTTTGCACTCCCACCAGCACTTGAGGAGTGTTCCCCCTTCTCCATATCCTCTCGAACATAAATCAACAATGGTGTTTCTAATTTTAGCCATTCTGGCAGGGGTAAGATTCTTTCTCAAAGTTGTTTTGATTTGCATTTCCCTTATAGCTAAGGATGTGCAACATTTTCTTAAGTGTCTTTCAGCCTTTTTGATTTCCTCTATTGAGAATTCTTTCTTCAGTTCTGTACCCCATTTGTTAATAGGGTTGTTTGTTGTTTTGTGGAATAGTTTCTTGAGTTCTTTGTGTATTTTGGAGATCAGCCCTTTGTCAGATATAAGATTGGTGAAAATCTTTTTGCAGTCTGTGGGCTGCCATTTGGTCTTGTCCACTGTGTCCTTTCCCTTACAGAAGCTTCTAAGTTTGAAGAGGTTCCATTTATTAATTGTTTCTTTCAGTATCTGTGCCCCTGGAGTTATGTTCAGGAAGCGGTCTCCCATACAAATTTGTTAAAGAGTACCTCCTACTTTCTCTTCTAAGAGGTTCAATGTGGCTGGAGTGATGTTGATGAGGTCTTTGATCCATTTGGACTTGAGTTTTGTGCATTGCGACACACATGGGTCTATCTGCAGTCTTCTACACACCCTCATCCAATAGTGCCAGCACCATTTGTTGAAGATGCTGTCTTTGCCCCATTGTGTAATTTTAGCTGTTTTGTCGAAAATCAGGTGTTCATAGGTGCGTGGGTTAATATCAGGATTTTCAATTCTATTCCATTTGTCTTCCTATGTATTTTTATGCCAATACAAGGCTGTTTTCTGAAGTATAGTTCTGTAATAGAGCTTAAAGTCAGGAATGGTGACGCCTCCTGAAGTTCTTTTATTGTATAGGGTTGTTTTGCTATCCTGGATCTTTTGTTTTTCCATATAAAGTTGATTATTATCCTTTCAAGGTCAGTGAAGAATTGTGGTGGGATTTTAAAGGGGATTGCATTGAATCTGTAGATTGCTTTTGGTAAGATTGCCATTTTTACTATGTTAATCCTACCTAACCAAAGAGCATGGGAGATCTTTCCATTTTCTGGTATCTTCTTTAATTTCTTTCTATAGAGTCACAAAGTTCTTATTATATAGGTCTTTTACTTGTTTGGTAAGTGTTACACCAAGATACTTTATGTGGCTTGTGGCTATTGTAAAGTGTGATGTTTCTCTGATTTCTTTCTCTGTCTCTTTGTCGTCTGAAAAAAGTAGGGCTACTGATTTTTTTTAAGTTTATCTTGTATTCTACTAGTTTGCTGAAGGTATTTATTAGCTGTAGGAGTTCCGTGGTAGAGTTTATTGGGTCGCTTATGAAAACTATCATATCATCTGTAAACAGAGACAGTTTGACTTCTTCCTTTCCAATTTGGATACACTTGATCTCCTTTTGTTGTCTTATAATATTAGGTAGAACTTCTTGTACGATATTGAAGAGATCAGGAGAGTAACGGCAGCCTTGTTTTGTTCCTGATTTTAGTAGAATTGCCCTAAGTTTCTCTCCATTCAGTTTGATGTTGGCAGTTGGTTTGCTGTATATTGCTCTTATTATGTTTAGGTATGTTCCTGATATCCCTGACCTCTCCAAGACCTTCATCATGAAAGTGTGTTGGATTATGTCAAAGGCTTTTTCCGCATCTAGGGAGATAATCATATGGTTTTTCTTTTTCTGTTTGTTTACATGGTGGATCACGTTGATAGATTTTCGCATGTTAAACTACCCCTGCATTCCAAGGATGAAGCCTACTTCGTCATGGTGGATGATTTCTCTGATGTATTCTTGAATTCGGTTTGCCAGTATTTTTTTGAGCATTTCTGCATCAATGTTCATCAGGGATATTGGACTGTAGTTTTCTTTCTTAGTTGTGTCTTTGTGAGGCTTAGGTACCAAAGTTATTGTGGCCTCATAAAAAGAGTTTGGCAATGAACCTTCTGTTTCTATCTTGTGGAACAGTTTGAAGAGTAGTGGTATTAGTTCTTCATTGAATATCTGTTAGAATTCTGTGCTGAATCCATCTGGCCCTGGACTTTTTTTGGTTGGAATGCTTTCGATGAATGCTTCTATTTCATTGTGGGTTATAGGTCTATTTAAGTTGTTTTTCTGTTCTTGATTTAATTTTGGAAAGTGATAGTTATCCAGAAATTTGTCCATTTCCTTTGAATTTTTAATTTTTGTGGAATACAGATTTTCAAAGTATGACCTGAAAATTTTCTGGATTTCCTCTGTGTCTGTTGTTATGTTCCCCTTTTCGTTTCTGATTTTGTTAATTTGCATGTTCTGTCTCTGCTTTTTCGTTAATTTGGATAAAGGTTTGTCTATCTTGTTGATTTTCTCAAAAAACCAACTCTTCGTTGCATTGATTTTTTGTATTCTTTTCCTGGTTTCTATTTTGTTGATTTCAGCCCTCAGGTTGATTATTTCCTGGCATTTACTCCTAAGGGGTGAGTTCGCTTCTCTCTGTTCTAAGGCTTTCAGTTGTGCTGTTAATTCTCTCATGTGAGTATACTCTGTTTTCTTCATATGGACACTTAGTGCAATGAACTTCCCTTGTAGCACTGCTTTCAAGGTGTCCCATAAATTCGGGTATGTTGTATCCTCATTCTCGTTGAATATTAGAAAGTCCTTAATTTCTTTCTCTATTTCTTCTTTGACCCAGAAGTGGTGCAATTGCACATTGTTCAGTTTCCATGAGTTTGCAGGTTTTCTGCTATTTGTGTTGTTGTTGAATTCCAATTTTAAAGCATGATGGTCCGATAAGATACAGGGGACTCTTCCTATTCTCTTGTATCTGTTGAGGTTTGTTATTTCACCTAGTATGTGGTCGATTTTAGAGAATGGTCCATGTGGGGCAGAGAAGAAGCTATATTCTTTTGTGTTTGGATGGAATGTTCTATAGATGTCTGTTAACCCCAGTTGAGACATAACTTCTGTTAGTTCTTTTGTTTCTTTGTTGAGTCTCTGATTTGTGGTCCTGTCTAGTGTTGAGAGTGGTGTATTGAAGTATCCCACTATAAGTGTGTGAAGTTTTATATGAGCTTTGAGTTTTAGTAGTGTTTATTTTACTAATGTGGGTGCCTTTGTATTAGGGGCATAGATGTTCAGAATTGAGACTTTTTGTTAATGGATTTCTCCTGAGATGAATATGAAATGACCATCTTCATCTCGTTTGACTAATTTTGGTTTGAAGTCTAACATGTTAGATACCAGGATAGCTACACCTGCTTGCTTCTTATTTCCATTTGATTGGAAAATCTTTTCCCAACCCTTTACCCTGATGTAATGTCTATCTTTGAAGCTAAGGTGTATTTCTTGTATGCAGCAGAAGGATAGATTCTGTCTTCGTATCCATTCTGTTAGCCTGTATCTTTTTATAGGTGAGTTAAGACCATTAATGTTGAGGGTGAGTAAGGACCATTGATTGTTGATGCTTTTTTGATTTAGGTTTGTTGTTGGCAGTGGTATTGTGAATATATTAGTTCTGCTTTACCCTTGGTTTCTGGTGTAGTTGGATTATCTGTTGCCTACATTTTTGTTGGTGTAGTTACTTTCCTTGGGTTGGAGTTGAAATGTTGCAACTTCCTTAGTTAGCCATATTTCTATAACTACTAGTAAACAGAAATAAAATTAATAAAGGCTAAAACACAATCCCTGATGGACTTATCCTACCAATTGCCAAATGCACCATTATATTAGAAGACTCTTCACCCACTGAATGTCTCTGTCACTATGACACCCTCCTCCACAAGTTTCTTATGGGAGCTAATTTTTGCTTTTGCTCCTCTTTCTGTATTTTTCTTGAATAATAGTTCCTGATAATCAGACATGATTTTTACTATCTTTCTTCTATATAATCTTTCTATGTTTAGTTATTCATTCCCAAATATTTCTTAATTAAAAAGCAAACTATTTATAACAGCCTATGCTAAATCTTCAGTGTTCTTACGATAGGAAATCTAAGTTTCTTACTTAGGCAAACAAGGTTCTCTATCATCTCTCTAGTCTCATCTGCTCCACGATTATAACCCAGGCATGGTTACAACAGACTCCCACCCACAACTGCCATTTGTTACTGCCTTTGTTCATGATGTGCCCAGATAGCTATTCATCTATCCAACATTCTTTCAATTTGCATATGCATTCACTCAACTACTGAGAGATTTCCATCTTTGGGAAGAAACTTTTAAGAGCTAGTTATTCAATTGTGAATAGAACAGGAGAACTCTTTCTAGCTTCAAGTCTGACATAGTTGATGCAGATACAGGCTAAACAACCTCACCAGTGTAATTACAAACAGAATAAATAAGCAGTTCCCTGAGAATATTAAAAAGATAATTTACATTTGATTGGTGGTGGCAACACAGACAGGTCCTTAAAGGGTTTTCAGAAAAATGAAGCCCAAACAAATAAAAACCATGGTCTTAAACTGAGATATGAAGATGAGTGGGAGATAACCTATTAAGATGAGAAAAGAAAAGAAAAACATATCATGCAAAGGGAATGCATAGTCAGATATTATCTAAAGCAATCATAAAAGACTTCCTCAACTGAAGAATTTCTTTCTCATATCAGAGGGGCCTGTGACCATGTCTGTGAGAGATTGTCTTAATTACTGATTGATGTGAAAAAGCATCAGCAGGTTTTGGCAGCACCATTCCTATGAAGGTGTGCCTGGGCTCTATATAAGAAAGTCAGATATGCAGGAGCCAGAGAGTAAGCCATCAGACAACATTCCTTCACAGATTCTTCTTGAGTTCCAGCTCTGACATCCCTTATTGTTGCACTGTGACCTGTAACTGTAAGCCACATATATTCTTTCTTCTCTCCAATTTGCTTTTGATCATTGTATGTATCACAGCAAAAGAAAACCCAACCAAAACAGCTGGTATGTTTCATCAGTGGTTAAGAACATACACTGTTCTTTTAGAGGACCAAAATTTAGTTCCCATCACTCTCTACAGATGGCTCAACATCCCTGTAAATGAAGCTATAGTGCAAAAATTTCTGCAGGCAGCTGAACTCATGTGAACATATTCCCACACAGACATACATAATTAAAAAATAAAACCAATTTTAAATACAACCAGTTATTCCTACAGTCCCAGGAACATTATCAAGGTCTGGGTGTTTCAGGCCCTCTCTTCTTGTTTAAGTTCTAGCCAAAAAAGAGTTCCAGAAACATGAAGAATACAAAGATTTATTTGGTTTTCCTTTTGTACATGCATGTTTTACCTACATACAAGTATGTGAAACGTGTATCTGGTTGTAGAGGAGGCCAGATGCTTGGGCCAGATGCCCTTGGAATAGAGTTGAAGACTGCTGCCATCTGTCTTGTGGGTGTTGGTATCAAACAAGGAATTATATTAATGTATATCATTGGATATTTTATTAATTGTGATTTAATATAATAAAATAATCCTGATTACATTTTGACATATGCTTGAAGTGCTTTGCAGATCATTGAATTTACACATATATATAAACATGTGGCTTTTGTTACCATATCAGATAAGTATGGCCTGAGAGAAATTATGTTAATTAAGTTACATCATTAATAAGGTTTGAACATCTATATTGAAACTGTTGTGTTCTGCTTCCCAAGTTTTATATTCTACTAGCCATTTCTTATCTATTATTCCTCAAATTTAATCATGATTTAAGTTGTTCAATTTCAGTTCCTTCTTTGTTTTCTTGCTTTAATAAACATTGAGTTAAAAATCATGAACAGATAATTACCTTTGGGTTGTTCAGGGACAGTCGTTTTTCTTATGAATTGCCTTTCCACACCTCCATTCCAATATTCTACATCCCTAGTGAGTGTCCTCATGTCTTGTTCCTGTGCTGGCCAATGTCACTTCTCTCATCAATTTTGAAAAGATAAAGGAGAATATTTTTCTAAAGCTTATGTTCATGTCATGGAAAATAAGTCAGCATCTTTCCTCTACCATACAAACTAAAGAAGGAAAGAAGAGAGACAGAGCTTGGCTTGAGGCCTTGTTTCAGTAACAGAATGCTTGGCCTGGCCCTATTTCATCAAACTACCCAAGAATGAACTGATAAATTATGATTGCTTCTAAGTTACTTTAAATTTAGTATTAGTTATTTCCATCTTATTGGAAAACTCAGTGTAGCTGCCTAATTCTAAACCAGTCATAAGTATTTGATCCTTGCCCTATACACTTTTTGCCCTTATTATAAATTCAATATATGATCAATAGCCCTCCTTCTCTGATAGTACTATTGAAGACAAAGGATTCTATCCCATGTGTTACCATAGTTGCTTTTCAGTCCCACATAAGCACATGGACACTATGTTAATTATTAAAATGTTGGCAGGTTAGGCCTTCTTACTGGCTAGCTATGTCTTAACTATTAAACATAACTACTAATCTATGTATTTCTACATGGCCTTGTATTACCAGAGAACACCTGCCATGTCATATATTCTCAGTCTATACATGCCGTCTCTATCTGGCAGCCTCTCTTTGCCTCCTCTCTCCAGAATTCTCTTAATCTCCTAACCATTACTATCTTCCTGCCTCTACTGGCCAATTCATTCATCAACCAATAAGAGAAACATATATTCAGAGAACATCCCCCATCAGTACTATAGTACAAATACTATAAATACAAATACAAATACTAAAAAGAGGCCATTTCTACCTCAAAGATGTTTCAAAGTAATGTGGGATATTAAAAATGTATCTACTTTTGTCTTTTCATCCTCCCCACTTTTTGTTCATTTTCAAATTAATACCAAAGTTTTAGAAGAGAATTTTCCTGATAAAGCAGAGGGAGCTGGGCTCCTTTGTCAAGTTTGGCTGTGAAGAGCTAGAGTTACTATCAAAGTAGAGTTTCTTTCTTTTGTGAAAAAGTTCACAGCTCGGTCCTTATATGCACAGACAACCTTCAGGGTGTAACGAGTACGGGTTTTTCTGGCCACCGCTCGGTCTTGTCCTGCCGCCACGCCAGCCCCAATTAACACACTGAGACTCTGTATTTGATATTATTCTATTGGTCAGGTACTTTTTTCTTATCGGCTAGCTTTGTCTTAATTATTAACCCATTTCTATGTATTTCCACGTGGTCTTACCTAGAGCGGAGGAATGGAGGTTCTATTCTCTCCAGACTCTCCATCTTGACTCCTCCTTACTACTTCCTCTTCCTCCTTGTCTGCTAGTCCCTCCTATCTTTCTTTCCTATTGGCCAACAGTGCTTTATTTATTAACCAGTATTAGAAACATATACAGAATGACATCTCCCATCATCAGGGGATTTCAGTTTCATTTAAAATAGATGTTTCTTTATGATTAAAGCCAATGACTGCATGGATCAGTATTTTCCTTGAAAAACCAAGTTTTGGTGTCCAAGAGGACTTCTGCCTAATATTCTGCATTATTACTGGAGGAAGAGAAAGAGCCTATGCCTGATTCTCATTCACTTATATCAGACCTTGGCTTGATGGAGGATAGCTTATAGAACAAATTACCTCTTCTGTCTGTACTAAGGGAGATTATATAATTAGAGATATTTTGTTATGAGTCTGTATAACAAGTAATATAAAGGACACGAAAGCACAGGAAAACTCTTGAAAACTTTTTTTTCTTTAAGATAGTGGTATTGTTGGAACTTTCCATCACAATTCAGATATCAATTTACGCTTGAAAACTACCTTCAGAAAATAAAAAAATATGTATAAATTTCTGATTATATAAAATCTTAGTTCTCCTAATGCTTACAATTTCAATCTGTTTAAGGACTCTACTTTTGATAATGCCCAGAATAAACATTCAGTTCAAACATGAATAATTAGGGTTAAATTCTTTGACATAGTCATTTAAAAATACCTAGAAGCTTAAAATTTATTTTTGATGCCATTAGCTCTGCAAAGGAACTAGAAGGAAAAGAAAATATTATCTTCACATTCCACTTAATGAACAGCATAAAGCATCACACAGATGTTCCAAATGACAGGTGTTTCTTTTCAAAAGTAAAGTTTGATTAGAAATAGAAGTTAAAGGTGATAGTAGGTCAATAATAATGTATTTGGACATAAAAGAACAGAGATAAAATATTATAAATCTGAAATTACTTCTGGGTCATTTGGCTAAGCAATTAAACTTGATAAAATACCACTGAATTTATAAATTGCACTCTTTAGAATTTTATACAGTAGAAAATAACCTTAGGAAGTTCTTAAGAAATTACAGTTAAATTTGTTAAAGCCCTGGCATTTCCTATACTACCTGTTCATCCAATCATCTGAAGATGATCAGTGAGGTAATAACTACCACATTCTACTTGTGTTAAGGATGTAAAGGATTTTAGTTTTCCTTTTGACTCAAAACGTAAAATCTATTTTGAGTGAAATTTGCCCTTTTAGAATTGACTTCTCTACATATACTTTATTCTTTTTCAATTGTTTTGTAATATTATTTTTCAATTGCCTTTTGATGCTACTTCTCAATTGCCCTATGATAATTCATGTATGAAATGACATTCAATTGTTAAATATAATTCTTACTCAACCATAATTGTTGATTAATTTGAATGTAGCTCTTTCAATCTGCAAGATACTGATACTTGGTATTATGTCATGTGTTTTTCTAAGAAAAAAAAAAGTTATGGTTTTCAACTGTGCATCCCAAGCCCTGTCATATTGAATATTATTTTGAAGAAATATAAGCTGATGAGCCAAAAGTAAGCACCTATTGGTTGATATTTTACCTTACCTCTTCCAAGACAGGATCATTATATTATTTAAATTTTTTTGAACAGGGGAGTATTTTAATTAGCAAATGGGTTTGCATTTATTATTTCATTTGCATTTTAATTCGTATTCATTTTTAAGTGGGACGGAAATCAACAACTTTGAGTTCCATTGATATGATTGACAATATAGCAATATCCTGTTGTTATTTAGTGCCCATCTGTTTTCAGATTGTTAAGAACTAAATTAACTGCTTTCATATGATTGCATAAATTCATGAAAGGGGCAAGTTGGTTTTTGGTTTTCCTTAGAGAACTGACTGTTTTCACTTTCTTGTTAAAGGTTAAGAAGAAATGGAGTGAGACAGGGATAAAATCAGAAACAGAGTTTGGTCATTCCTATGCCAGGTACATCAGGTACTAGATAGAAATTCACTGTTTGAGATGAAAAGTCAAGGATGCTTCTAAAGGGAAAAGAAAATCAAGTGACTGTTTTTCATGAAAAAGTTAGAGCTGCTAACTCAATTTGAAGAAAAAAAAAAAACCTAACATAAATACATTTTGGTTTACCTAATCAGCACACTAAGTTCCCTTCTGTGTTCCTATAGCTGTTTTAAAAGGCCAGACAATGGAACACTTAGCATATCTGCTCCCCAGATGGATATACTTTTCCCAACTGCTATAACATTGGAGTTAGACTTGTGAAATAGCAGTCAATAAAAATGATTGCATTACTTCATATCTTTAATTTTAATACAGTTGGCATTTAAAAGAAAGAATAACAATTATGTCAGCATTCTAGTTGTGATAGTGTATAGTGTAGCAAGACAATTTGATAAAATAAGTTGGGAAACTTGATTTAATAAGGTCAAGGTCTCTATGTATTATTATTTCCTACAGCAGTGTTGTACATTATCTTAACCAAAGATGTATAATTGTAAAAATCAGCTGCAAACATTGTTCCCATCATTTCTTACCTCCCAAACATGAAGGTAGAGCATGCTCATACAATAAGCATCATCATGTACAATTTGATACCATGTTTATTTTGCTTAACAATAATCAATAAATTATTTTCCTGTTATTTGTCCTTGATTATTATTGTCAACTTCATGGTTCACCTGATAGGTCACAATTATCTCTCCTTATAAAATCGAAATGTCCAAATTTCACATAGAATTGTGCATTTCAATGGTGGCAGAGAACATAAATTAGCAAAGACAACCAAAAGCTTCATTCTCATTGCCGAAAGGAAATAGATGGAAGTTGATTATCTATATGCTATGAAATCTCGTGACTCAATTTTAAAACACAATTTTGGCAAAAATTCTATTGGTAATATATCTGTTTTTAAAATGTTTTCATTTTTATGCACATGGGTATTTCTATGAACTAGTTGCATGCCTAGTGTTCATGGGGGCCATGAAAGGGTTTGGATTCCCTGGAACTAGAGCTATATACAGTTGTGAGCTGACATGTGCATACTGGGAATCAAAACTAGGTCCTCTGAAAGTACAGCCAGTGCTCTTAATCACTAAGCCATCTCCCCAGCCCCATACATAAAATTTTACAGTTAAGAAAATTTAAAATAATTTTCCTGTTGTAATTCATGAGAAGTAATTATATTATTATCCACTTTGGCATGCATTTCAAATTTCTCCCAACAGATTAGAAGTGAACAAAAATCTCATCATGGAGAAGGGGAAATGGGCATAAGAGTACCACTCCTACACAAGATATTATTTATAATTGAATGAGTCTGGGAGAGGGAAAATCAGTTTTCTTTAATGGAGTTATATACTCTACAACATGCCTCATGGTCATTGGCCAATGAGAAACATCAATGTTTTTATTTTTTTTTTGTTTATGCACTTTGTTTTATTTTTCTTTTTAAGGGAAAGAAAGCACATGAAATTGAATGGAAAGGGAGAGGTTAGGATCTAGGAAGACGTGGGGGAGGGGAAAGAATATAGCCAAAATATGTTGTATAGAGATTAAAAGTGTTTTCAATTTTACTAGAAATAGTTTGAAATATTCTTTGGACATCCAACTAAAATTATCTATATGGCACCCTTGTGGTACACATGGGAATACGAGTATAATTGTTCTCTCCCTCCATCGTGAAGTCCAGAATACCTCATTTATGCACTTTAGTTCTTCTTTCTGTGTAGCCTTCAACAGAGGAGGTAGGTAGAACACTCTAGCAGAGTACTTGTTGCCCTGTCAGGATAGAAGCTTCAGAGATTTACCAGCAACCATACGGCTGACTCTAGCTAGAGAAATAAGAGAAATTCCTGCAAACCAAGAAGCTTTTAAGCAATCTCAAAAGCCAGCATCATCATTGTTACCCAGATAGCTGTATCTCATTGTTAATGCACCTTAGATTTCTTCATCGTGTTTTTAGCTGTTACATGAATACTTTGTGTACTATTTAAGTATCTTTGGAGCTAGGAATCTAGATTCACTAAATCTTTATGACTCTGATTTTACTTAGACTTTAGCTGCTCATTCATAAATCTGTAGTCTAATTGTCCTCGTGCATGGTACCCATATAGCTTAGTAAAGAGTGACCAACTATTCCGTCTTTATGCAAGACATTGTTGTATCATATATTCAAGTACCTGAATTGTCTCAGAATTTTCCCTTAACTGGGATATTTTTAACCTTGAGCTCTGCAGATAAAATGTGCCTGATGTATAACTGTGCCTTGTATGCACATCATAGAACTACATGTTAACTTGGCTTTACTCAGTACTCCTTTCAATTTTCTTTTCTTTTTTCTTTTCTTTTCTTTTTTTTTTTATTTTACATGTCATTCCTAGTTCCTTCTCCCTACCTCCATCCCTCCCTCTTATCTCCTCTCCCTACTCACATGCACCCTGACCCTCCCCTCCCTGTAACGAGAACGGTTTTTCCACCCACTGCCCGGTCTTGTTCTGTCACCGAGTCAGCCCCAAATAACATATAGAGACTCTGTATTTGATACTGTTGGCCAGTTACTACTTTTTTATCAGCTAGCTCTGTCTTAAGTATTGACCCATTTGTGTTAATCTATGTATTTCCAAGTGGTCTTCTTACCCAGAGCCGGCTGCTGCATACTGCTCTCTCCACACTCTTTATCTTGGCTCCTCCTTACTACTTTTTCTTTCTTCCTTGTCTCCTAGTCCCTCCTATCTTCCGGAGATGCCATTATGTATATATGTTTCTCATAATGGTTAATAATAAAGCACTGTTGGCCAATAGGAAAGAAAGATAGGAGGGACTAGGAGACAAGGAGGAAATAGGAAGTAGTGAGGAGAGTCAAGATGGAGAGTCTGGAGAAAACAATATAACGGCCGGCTCCCCGGTTAAAAAAAAAAAAAAAAAAATACATAGATCAACAGAAATGGGTTAATAATTAAAATAGAGCTAGCCGATAAGAAACAAGTAACCGGGCCAACAGAATTATATCTAATACAAAGTCTCAATGTGTTATTTGGGGCTGGCGCGGCGACAGGACAAAAGCGGTGACAGGCAAAAAAGCTGTACTCGTTACACTTCCCCTCACCCAAATTCAGCATGTAGGGTGATGCCACCCAGGTGGGGTCATGTAAATCTGTCAAGTCATTTGAAGTAGGGACTAGGGCTTCTCTCCTGTCTCCAGGTTAAGGGAGTATCCCTCCATGGGAGATGTGTCCACAAGGTCCTTTTGTGCACCAGGAATACATCCCGGTTCCATGGTCTGAGGTTCCTTAGACTGCTCAGTTCTTCTGGATGAGACCCATATTCAGTCAGTCCCATGCTGGATTCCCAGCTATCAGTCTGGGGACCCGTTATCTCCTTGTTCAGGTTAGCTGTTTCTATGTGTTTCTGCAACCTGGTCTTGTCCTCTCCCTCTGCATCTGATTTCTAGTTTGACTCAGTGTTTAGTTATGGCTGTTTGCTTCTGTTTCCAACAGGTACTAGATGAGGGCTCCATGATGGTGGATAAGTTAGTTGTTGAGTCCTTTCAATTTTCAAATTAACACCAAGGTAAATTTCAAAGCTTCCAAGATATATTAAATGAGATTTTGAACATGGGATTTTTCTTAGGAAAAAAAGGGCAAATGGAATTTAAAGGATGTAGTTCAGTATTTGCTGGCATATTTTCTGGGTGAAAAATGAGCTCCTCAGCAAAGGAGCAATACTCTTTGCTTGTATGACAAGTACCAGGGATCATATGCAGAATGTAGAGAATTGAAGATTGGATATCAGTGATACACATCAAACAGGACTTTAATCTGAGTTGACAGAGCTTTACTGCAGTGAAGCCAACTCTCTACTTCTGTAGCACCCATTAACCCATTTAAATCTGTCTCTATCTATAGAAAAACAACGATGAATACAAATAAGATAAAACACTTCTGAAGAGGATAATAAAAAAATATCATAGCAATTTAATGAGAATTACCACAGTTCCACATTCTTAGTCTTCATATATGATCTAGTCAACTTTAAATTATTTATGGCATAATCAGGAGACATTGTAAGGACAATTCTATAGTAAGTCAACATCATATTCACAGAAATAAAATGAGAAGAATTATCAATATTGGAAGAAAATGCCTTATTTTAAAGTTATACACTGTAACAGCTCCACGTAATCAATGAGAAATCTGTAAAACAATCAATGAAAGGTAGCTGGATCCTGTGCTGAATGCTGGCAGTAGTAGGAGGCTGAAGCAGGATGGTGAATCCAAAGCTTCAACCTAGGTATGCAGCAAAGCCCTGTAACAAACAAAGTCACTAACAAAGTAAATATTTTAATGTGATTTTTTAAATTCTTTGTATGTATTTATGAATATTATTACTGAAAATCATAAAGACAATTGGAAAAATGGCATGGGTGTGTTTATGGTCCTCAATAAAAGACTTCAACATAATTATCAGCATTTTTATTAAAATATATTGTATAATCTTGAAAACTCAGTTTTATTTTGTGATATTTATGACTTCTCAAAATTACCTTAAGACTAATCTGAAAACTATGAATAAATGCAATATTGCAAATTAAAATGTTAGCTGTGGGCCTTCACAGCCTTGATATCGGGCATATTGTGTAACCACTTAAAATGACATTCTTATTGCTAATATAGATGCATAGACTGGAGAATGAGCATAGATCATCAAAAACTGAAACTGCTTTTTAGATGTGTCATGTATTTTGTTTTTGTTAATGTTTATGACATTCAAAATCAGTGAGGAAATTTAACACCAATAAATCATACTGTGAAAAACTTTACTGAGTTAAGAACAATTATCAATCAAATATTAATAGGCATGTTTATATTATTACCTCAGTTAGAGCATAATTAATAGCCCTGTTCAAGCAGTACTCTGCTCACATAATTCTGAGAGTGATCCTCGGGCAATGGAGATTTAAAATAGGGGTAAGCATGGTCATTCTAAATGGTACCAAAGTAGAAATTTGAAGGTCATGGTGCAAATACCCAATAGGCTAATTTATGTGACTATGAGTCATCATGGTTTTGTTTGTGGGATCCATGGAATTATAGATGTCTGTGAAGTTAGATCAAGAGGAGGAAGAAATGTTTCAAGCAAAGTTTTTTAAATGGAATTGAGTTTGTGCTTCTATATGGTTTAAAGAATTTTTGTCAGTGGTCACACAGAAAATACAAATGCCTACTCCTCCCCCCACATGGCTGCATTAAAATATTATATTATCAGTTTTGAATATGGAGGTTTCTGTTAGATTTTTCTGGCTTAGACTCTTCCACTATCCCAGTCTAGTTTCAGACTTGCAGTCTTCCTTCTTGTGTCTGGCAAGTGCTGATTGAAGACATATGGTACCATACCTGACACATTCAAAAATATATAATTAAGTTTTACTGATATATGTTACTATTTCAAAAACAATTTTTATTTAAAACTAAGTTTCTTGATATAAAGTGCTGAAGAAAAAGTATTTTCATTTAATTAAATGTTAGGTTAAAAGATGTGTTCTTTATCCAAGTTTACAACAGAGTTAAAGCAACTGAAGAAAGTTAAAAGCTAAATTCTCTGTTCTATACTTTTCATCCTGAGGGACAAAAATCCAGACTTTGATCAAGAATTCAGAGTACATTATTTGAATATAATGAAAAAGGACATTTGGACATAAGAGCAACAAGAAGTCAATTTGCATACATCAGCAAAGAAATGGTGTCTACCTATTTTTACTGAAAGATTTGAAGTTCACTTAACAAGAAACTTCAAAATGTATAGAGAGATGAGCGACTTCACCCTTCTTTCTCATGAATAGTCACAAAATTTTCAGTTCTAATTCAGAGTAAACAACAACTCCCTATATACTGGAGTATAGTGTTTTCCCCCCACTGTTGGTATTTCATAAATATTTGTGAAGACTGCAATTAATACTATATTTTAATAACATAAAATGCTATCTAGTGACAGCTTTGGTATTAATAACAGCCATGGTCTAGAATTTAACAGTGTAATATCTCTAGGCATGATAAATACACAGAAACACGCATACACATTGAAGTGTGAAAGGTGCTATACTAAAAATTTTGTAATAAAAATGAGTCTAATTGTTTTCAATGTTAATGACCACTGCTTTTTTTTTTCTTTTTTTCCTTTGCCATTCTCTCTTCTCATGGATAATGATAGTGTCAGTTGTAGCACTTGAGACTATGAAAATAATGGCTAGGTAATTACTTGCTTTCTCTGCATGCTCATGTCATTATAAATTATGGAATTCTATCTCAAAATATTAGCACCCAGTTCTACTGATCTCTTACTCAGTTTCTGAAAGAAAAAGTCATAGTGATGTGCAGTTAATGCTAGTGGCCACAAACATACTGCCTACAGGTCTGTGTTTTTTTTTTTTTTTTTTTTTTTATAAAGAAAAACAATTCAATTAGTGAAAGCCATGAGCATCTACTTTCAAAAGGAAAAAAATCATAGTGTTTCCTAAAAGTCTTTGGTACTTTTCAACTATACCATGTGCTTCATAAACCTTCTACAAAATCATTTCTTCTTCTAGAATGTAAGGTTAAAGACTTGCAACCTTTTTTCCAAGTAAGAGTACAGGAACAAAATGTTAAACCTATTTATGTGTCAAGGAGATTTGTGAAATTGAAATTAACTATGAAGTGTAAAAGCAAATCCTCATTTCATTCATTTTAAAAATAGATAATTTTACCATTTCACAGGTTGGCATTGAGTTATATGTACTTTCTGATTTTTGTCTTCCCAACATTTTCTGAAACCATTGAAGTGTTTAGTTATATCCTTCATTTAAACCCTCTCATTTGGGAAATTTGGGAAATTTCCTTTTTTTGCTTTCCCCAGTCAGCTTTTACCCTGCTTGGGAAATATAACTGTTCAAAATTCTGTCTGTCATGAGCTTCCATATATTCTTTAAATTATTTTGTTTCTAGTTGACACATTCAGCCTTCTAATCTCCATTCCTTTATATCAAATGTGGATCTAGAGAAACCCTTTCTGTCCATTGGACACACTGGACTAGAATGTCGGTGGGCAATATCTACTAAACTGTCTTCCATTCTGATCTCTCCAGACTGTTCAGTCTTATAGATGTCTGCCTTCGGGAGTCCCTCCCCACACACACACACTGCCTCACTTCTACTTTGGGAACTTTTGGTGAACCTACTACCTCTTTCTCACCAACATTTTCAATCTTTCTTATTAGCCCAATATTATCCATTCTTTTGAGCCAGCCATAAACTCACAGAAGCACAGTCTACTGTGCCATAGTCACCACGAGTGAGCAACAGCAACCTAATAATGGAAGTGGAAGACCCACTCAAAATATCAATACCTAAATCCCCACTTCAGAGCAAAATGATGTATTGGTCTAAGAGAGTCTGCCTCCTCCAGAAGTCAGTAAACTTATAATGGGCCCAGAGTCATGCAATCAATGTTATGAATGCACAAGAGAAAGACTTCAAAATAGCAAACATGCATATTTACAATGAGCTCTAAAGGATGTAAATAACACCCTTAATACATTTATGAAAACAGTTGAAAAACTGAAAACATTTTAAGACAGTAGAATCACTTAATAAAACAGAAACTGAAACAAAACTTGAAATTCAATAATTAAAATGACAAAGAAAACCCTCAGAGGAAAGAATGACCAGCACATTAAATGACATGGAAAGAGAATTTCAGGCTTGGAAGACAAGACAGAAGAAATGGATATTTCAACCAAAGAAAATGTATTTCTAGAAATCCCAAGCATAAAACAGTCATGAAATCTGGTATATGACAAAAAAGCAAACCTACAAATAATAGAGGAAGAAGAGGAAGAAGAAGAAAAAGAAGAAGAGGAGGAGGAAGAGAAGGAGGGGGAGGAGAAAGAGGAAGATGAGGAAGAAAGCCAGATTAGAGTGACAGAAAGTATCTTTAACATAAGGTATTTTTAATAAGAAAATGTTCCCAACATAAAGAAGAAGATACTTATCAAGGTACAAGAAATGCACATAACACCATAAAGAGAAGACCAAGAAAGAACTTGCCCATGTCACTTAATAATCAAAATGATGAAAATAAAGAACAAAGAAAGGATATTAAATGCTGCAAGGGAAAAAAGGCCTAGTCACATGCAGAGACCCATTAGAATAGTACCTAACATTTCAATGCAGACTCTGAAATCAAGACAGACATGAACAGATGTTCTACAAACTCCAGGAGACCAGCGATACTAGAACCTAACTCTATACCCAGCAGAACTGATAATTACAATTGATAGCATTCCACAATTAACCATATTGAAGCAATTTCTGTATACAAATACAGTTCCACAGAAGGTGGTAAAGGTTTGAAGAGGTAAATCACACTCACCAACACACAAAGATTAAATAATCCCCAAAGTGTAAATCTAAGGAAGGAGAAGTCCCACGTGATAGCTACAAAATAATAGGATTTGATGAACACTGATTGATACCTCTCACTATAAATCAAATCCTTCATTGATAGCTCTCACTATAAATGTTCTCAAGACACAGACTAACAGAATGCAATAGAAAGACTAACAGAATGCAATAGAAAATGAATCCACTTTTTGGATGAATGCAGTAAACACACCTAACCATCAATGAAAGACTTAACTCAGGGTTAAAGAATGGGAAAATGATTTTCAAGAAAATGGACCCAAGATGTAAGCAGGTGTGGGTATTTTGATAACAGATAAAATTGACTTCAAAGAGATAGTAATCTTCCTGAAGTTTGCCAAGGTGTGCTTCTCAGTCTTATTGTCCAATTAAAATAGCCTAGGGTTACCTAGGAAGAAAGAACCTAAACCCAATAATTATCTTTTTCAGACTAGCCTGTGGACAAGTCTGTGTGGAATGATCTTGATTGATGTTTGATGTGATTGGCCCTAGTTGCTGTGGCTTGGGCCATCCCTAGACAGGTTTGCCTTGACTGTGTAAGAAAGTTTTCTGAGAATTAGCCAGAAAGTTTGCCAATAAGCAGTGTTGTCCCCTGGTTTCTGTTTGAGTTCATCTCCTAACTTGCTTCAGAAATAGACTGATTTGATCATGTAGGCCAAAATAAACTTTTCATTAAATGCCTTTTATTATGTTTATCACAGCAAATGAAAGGTTACAAGAACAAAGGGCGTCAAGAAAACACTGGCATCACCTGAAAATTGGAAGAAAGATATTCTTGGAAGTATATTAACTTATAATTTTCAGCATAGACATTTGCAGCAATAGAATAACTGTATATGTTGGCTTGTGTAACAAATATTTTTACCATGTTGCTATAAAAGATCAGTAAAAATTACTTTTGTAAGAGTAGGCATAATCTGTATTCTATATGAAATGCTGCAATAAATTCTACTATCTATAGGATCCACCTTATAATTTCCTTCCTCTGCATTATGTCCTTCAAGTGTAAGAATGTAGATGGGTATGCTCTGGTACATTAACTGTTCATAATATATATCAAGGACCCTAAGGAAATAGGCAATATATTTTCATAAACTATGAAAGAGTTTATTTTCTTCCTACATGTCTGAGAAAATTTGTAGCAGTTAAATGTTAATAACAGTTATAAAAATCTATTAGTAAAAATTTACAAGTAATGGATAATAAACAGGACAATTTTCCAATTTTTCAACATTTTATGATGTTAAAGTAATTTTCATTAGTGATTCTGTTTAACAGCTTATGATTTAAACTCATCCCTGAAGATTAATTGTTCTATTCTACTTAAAATTCAAATTAGCTTTATTCTGAGCTTTATTTTATTTAAACTGTAAATCACCTGTACAGAGTCAATATTCCTATTTTGATTTTCTATAATAGGATTTAATCACATAGTAGGAAAAAATATAAAATTTATTGGTAAAAATATTTTTGTACAGAACGGTGATAGAGGGGAGTGTCTACTCAGTCTTTAGAGAAAAATAAAGGATGCTTCAGTTACCTCTCGATTTTGCTCTATATCTCATCGTTGCTCTCACTTGCACAGCTGAAAACATAACATTTTCATAAGTTATGACACAAGACACACAAAAGATATAAAAAATAAAATTCTCTTAAAATTAAAATTAGTGATTTCCATGTAAAATGGCCAGCCATTAGTTTCTTTCACATGACTCTCTACATTAGAAAAGCAGGTGCAACCAAAGAGGAACAATATTCTGTGGAGACAAATTGAAGAAGAGCTATGTAAATCATGAAGTGGTAAAAAGACAAGACTTCATGGGGAAACAAATAAGCACCCCATCAAAACAGTATTATTCCTCATCTTGCAGAAAAACATAAGCAGAAGCTGTCTTCAGAAGTCTCTTATTTAGGAAAAACAAAAACTACAACTAGGAAGAGGAAAACAAGGAACACTCACAAATGATCATCCCTGTGGATGTTTTTCTTCAGAGACACAGAAACTAAATTGGGAATGTTCCAGAGTTTCAAGGAAAGCAAGGATCTATCAAAACTCACTAAGAATTTAGGCTGTGAAAACAAAGTGGTATATTGGTCCCACTCTCTGTGGCAAGACCTAGACTGACTTCCTGTGGTTTAATGCATATGGTTTGGAATGTGGTAACACTGAGACCAATGTCAAAAAAGGATTTGCTCCCAGTGGTTTTGTCCTTTCACCACAGAATGCAACGATGTATTTGTTCCTCCACATTCTCAGACATATTTGGGGACATGCCATCATTTATACAGTCCTATGTTGCAGACATTGAAAGCCTCTGGAACAAATAAATAAGTGTCTTCCTACTCTATATAGTACCAGAAATACCTGAAGAGTGGTTAGGAGCCATTCCAGGGATGTGTTTTAAGAAGCTTCTACAGGCTTCACATCCCTAGCAATGAATACAGCACTATCACAGCCAGGCTTTGTGGCTTTATGATAAATATAGTACAGGTATGGACATATACAAATAATCAATCAGTTTCATAGAACAGATAAGAAATAAAACAGGCTACAAATTCTACTTAGTAATCTCCATACCTGACATATTGTGGTACTAGTATGCACAAAAAGAAAGGTATCCGGTCTGAGTATCATTTTAAATAAATAAAATAAAATAAAATTAAGAGAAAAAAGAAAAATATTAAAATTTTCTTCCTAGCCTATATTCTTTAATGGGTTTCAATCATATTTTTCTTTATCTGTTTAAATTACTCTTTCTGCATTTCATTTCACTTAATCTTTTATTCCCCTATCCTTACTCTCTTTTTAAATTAATTTTATTATTATCTAAATAAGTTCTAACTATTGTATTTATTTCATGTTGTTCTGATGTTTTATTTGCTATTGTTTCTAGCTGAGTTTATAAGGCTAGATTTTATGTTTCTGTTGCAATTGTGGTTTGTTTTTATACTCTGAATAATGTTAAAGACTGAACCCTTATGTAATAACTAAGTCACTCACTAAAAAGTGCAAAGCATAGCCATCTCAAAAGATATGCAATTCTAGAAATAGAAATACCAGAAAAATAAATCATTGTGACTCTCCTAAAAGTTAACAACACTGTAAAAACTGACTCTAAAGGTATCAAAAGGGTCTTGACTCCTTTTCTTATCAATCCTCCCTCTCTGCAACTGGGTTCCAGGAGTTTGGCAAACTGTTTAGCTGTGGGTGCCGTTTCTGTTTCCATCAGCTACTAGATGGGGGCTCTATGATGGCATATAACTTAGTTATCAATCTCATTATCAGGGAAGGACATTTATCATAGTCTTTCCACTGTTGCTCTTATTGTTAGTTGGGGTCATCCTTGTAGGTCTTTGAATATTTCTCTAGAGTTTTCTCTTCAAACCTGTAATGGCTCCCTCTATTATGGTATCTCTCTCTCTCTCTCTCTCTCTCCTCCCATCTATTCATCCCCTGACTCAATCTTTCTAGTCTCACATGTTCTCCTCTCCTCCCCTTCTCTTTCTCCTAATTCCCTCTTTACTCACTGACCACCACCATCCCGCCACTCCCAATATGCTAAGGAGATCTTGTTCCTTTCCCCTTCTTTAAGGGAACTTGCATGGAACTCTTAGGTTTCTCTTTGTATCCTAGTTTCTCTGGTGGTGTTAATTGTAGGCCGGTGGTCCTTTGCTTTATGTCTAAAATCCATATACAAGTGAGTACATAACATGTTCCCCTTTTTATGACTGGGTAACCTCAGTCAGGGTGGTTTCTTCAAGTTCCATCCATTTGCCTACAGATTTCAAGATTTCATTTGTGTGTGTGTGTGTGTGTGTGTGTGTGTGTGTGTGTGTGTGTGTGTGTTTCTTTTGGCTGAGTAGTATTCCATTGTGCAAATACGCCACATCTTCTTTATCCATTCTTCAGTTCAGGGGCATCTAGGTTGATTCCATGTTCTTGTTATTACAAATAATGCTGTAAAGAACATAATTGAACAGATGTCTTTGTTGCATGGATGTGGGTCATTTGGGTATACGCCTAAGAGCTGAATTGCCGGGTCCTGTGGTAGTCTGATTCCCATTTTCCTGAGGAACCACCATACTGATCTCAAAAAATGGCTGTACAAGTGTACACTCCCATCAGCAGTGGAGGAGCATTCCTTTTTCTCCATATCCTCTCCAGTGTAAGCTGACAGTGATGTTTCTAATTTTAGTCATTCTGACAGGAATAAGATGGTATCTCATAGTTGTTTTGATTTGCATTTCCTTGATGGTTAAGGATCTGAGCATTTTCTGAAATGTCTTTCAGCCATTTTGGATTCCTCTACTGAGATTTCTCTATTCAGTTCTTTACCCCACTTTTTAATAGAGTTATTTGGTGTATAGCACCCACATGGCTAATAAGAACTTCCACTTAAAATTTAACAAAAGCTTAAAACACGGTTTTAGAAACAAAAGAACAGAGACAAGCAAGGTTTCTTGGTAGCAGCATTTTTCTCGGTTGGACTCTGCTTTGCCAGAGACAAGCAGGTATTTGCATGGCTCCTTTAAGGGAGGTTTCCTGACTCAGCATAAGCGGAAAAAACCACAAGGCTTTAAAAGAACTCTGCTAACAATTCATTGGTGTGTACCAGAGCTGGCAATGGCAGTGACCACATCTCCAAGCTGGCAGCATGCTGCTGGATGGCAGCCTAGACCAAGGTAGTGAGCACAGCTCTTAGTGCTGGAGGTAAAAGTACCCACCACCTTCTTGGATAAGACCATGGCTAACACAGCTATGACTTTAATTTTAGCAATGTTGTTGTTTACCAGATAAAAGACTCGTGTCCAGAAAAAGATTTACAGTAAAGACAGATTCATATTTTAAAAAAAACCTCTAAAGGTTTACAGTGTGTTTTAAAAATATATGTAGGCTTGGGAGAGGAAAAGAGATAAAATGGTTTTAAAAAGACAGAGAGGAACTGGGTGTGGTGGCACACGCCTTTAATCCCAGCACTTGGGAGACAGAGGCAAGCAGATCTCTGTGATTTCAAAGTAAACCTGGTATGCAGAGTGAATTCCAGGACAGAAAAGACATACACAGAGAAACCCTGTCTCAAAAAAAAAAAAAAAAAAAAAAAAAAAAAAAAAAAAAAAAAGAAAAGAAAAAAAAAAAAAAAACCAGAAAAAACAGAGTAATAAAAAAGCCACATAAAGATGAAAAGCACAAAAAAACTGTGGATACTATACGCTATTCTGATGTCTTTAAATTGTTTGACTGCTGAGAAAATAACAACAACAACTGATAAAAGAAAGAATATATTTTAAAAATACTTTGACTCCAAAATTTAAGTTCAAAGAAAAGTTACTGTGGAAAAGGATTCCTAATTTTGTTTACACAGAAAACGAAAAGCTGTGGATTCCTTCCAGACTAACGTGGTTTGAGCAAGCCAGACACCCGAATCAGTGTACCTTGTGATCCAACATTGAAAACACCTTAAACAAGACAGCCTTGCAGACTATAGCCAGGATTTCTGCATCTTCTTAGGATCCCCCATGACAGCGCCCCCTACCGGCAGGAAGCAGTTTGGAAAGAATGATGCCAAAATTCCCAAATATTGTCTATAAATGTTTGTTTTCATTTAAATGGGGTTGGTTATAAATGGTTACTGATCAAAACCAATCTCTTTTTTAAAGGTAAAAAGGGGATTATGATATAGATAAGAATACTTTGTTTTGGAATGGATTTTCATTTATTGATACAAATTTAAGGTCAATTTTGTGATAAGTATACTTCTCCTCTTGTTTAGGTATTGTATTTATATAGCTCATTTAGAAATGTAATGTATAATTTAGTACAGATTATAGATAGTTACCTATAATAGTCAAAACTTTAGTTAGGCGAGTAACATTTTCTAGATATACAGAGATGTATTTGAGAGGAATAGGCATTCTTCAAATCTTTCAAAGGCCTACAGAATGTGACATTTAAAATGGTTTAGGGTTTTTCTTGACAGTGAGACATAAATGCTCCTGGAAACACCACCTGCGTCACAAAGGAAGATGGACATTGAAAAACACGTTATGAAGTTTACTTCCAATATGGCAAGACTCACCATTTAGATGAGATACTACTCTTCTCTGGACTGTTTGACTTTGTGCTGTATAAACTGGACATGCAGGACCCACAGAAAAGTGACTGCTGATTCAAGATGGACATTGCTAGAGTTCCTGCTTCATGGAAGAGTCTGCCAGACAGTCTGCAGGACACAGAGAAAAATGACTGACAAATTGCCAATACAAGAAGACAGTTTAAAGTTTCCTGCTTGCTGAAGAGTCTGCCAGACACACTATGGCCTATGGGCTAAAGATGTAAGATTACGGAAGAATTTCAGGTGACTGACAAGGATTTGAGTTGTCTCTGTCATTTCTAGAGTTTATATATTATCCTTCTGCGGTCTTTGAAGGAATTGAAGACAGATAGTTATGGTTATAGTTTTCCTTAGTTAGGATTAAAGATAAGTTACATATAGGACTTTATACTCACAAAGATAGAATAGATGATGGAATATTTTCTTAAATCTTGCTAAATTTTAATGGACTAAATATTGTTAACTGTGATTCTTACTTGATAACTGTTGTGTTATATATTTTGCTATGCTAAGGTTAAAACCCTTCTTTTTATTTAGACAGAAAAGAGGAGATGATGGGAGATGTCATTCTGTAAAAATGTTTCTCATACTGTTTAATGAATAAAGCACTGTTGACCAATAGGAAAGCAAGAGAGGAGGGAGTAGGAGACAAGGGGGAAAGAGGAATTAATAGGGAGGAGTCAGCATGGAGAGACTGGGGAGACCAAATGCCGGCCCCACTCCCCGCTAAGATGAAACCACTTGGCGATACTTAAATTAACAGAAATGGGTTAATACTTAAGACAGAGCTAGCCGATAAGAAGCAAGAAACTGGCCAACAGAATTATATGAAATACAGAGTCTTGGTGTCTTAATTGGGGCTGGTATGCCATCAGGAAAAGACCAGCAGCAGGAGGAAAAACTTACTTTGTTAAGTATATGTTGGAGATCAGCCCTCTGTCAAATGTAGGGTTGGTGAAGATCTTTTCCCAGTCTGTTGGCTGCAATTTGGTCTTGTTAACTGTGCCCTTTGCCTTACAGAAACCTCTCAGTTGGTTAAAGAAACCCAGAGACAGCTGACCTGAACAGGGGGAGCTCATGCACCACCTCCCGGATAGCTGGGGAACCAGCATTGTACTGACTCAGACTCCCTGAACATGGGTCTCAGTTAGAGGGCCTGGACACTCTAAGGGACCTCTGAGACAGTGGAACCAGAACGTATGCCTGATGCAGGAAAGGACTTTGGGAACACATTCCTCTTGGAGGGATACTCCCTTAGCCTAGAGACAGGAGGAAGGGCCTAGAGCCTACTCCAAATGACTTGACAGAGATTGATGATCCCTCCTGGAAGACATCACCCTCCCTGTGGAGTGAGGGGGGATGGGTGGATGGGTGGGGAGGTTGGGGGCCATGGAAGGGAGGGAGAGGGAACTAGGATCTGTGAATAAAATAAGAAAAAATTATATATATACATATATATATAGAGAGAGAGAGAGTGAGAGAGAGATGAAAACAGAAGAAAATATATCAAAAGGGATAAATTTCAAAAGATTTAAGTTTTAAATTTTTAATAAATGAAAAAGGGATATAACTGCTGAATTAATTAAGAAATTGAATATAGTCATGATAATTCAGCAAAATAAAGATTTTCCTCTTTAAAACAAATTAGTAATTCTTTGATTTCATATAATAAAGACTTTTGATCATTTTCACCCCTTTCTTCTCTTCTTCTCTTCTTCCAGATCCATCACATCTTTTCTCCCAAACCATCTTTAAGTTCTCCTTTAATAGCTAAACTACATGCTCAACTTTATGCTTCTCTTATGCTCCTGGATATGAGACCATATACTAGATTATGGTCATCATACCAGAATCCATATCCTTAATACCTCAACAGAAATCTGACTTTCCTTTCCTTAGATGCCATTGGCTCTCCACAGCTCCTCCTTTGGGATTAGATGTTCAGCAACCCCTTTGTGTTCCATGTTAGAACATGGATTGGCTTGATCTTGTATAGCTTTTGTGCAAGCAACCACAGCTGCTTTGATTTCATCATTGCAAAGGTCTTGTCATGTTCAGAGGTCAGGTTCACTCTTGTTTCCTATTATTTCTGGTTCCTAAAAGAGTGATTTTCTCTCTTCAATAATGGTTCCTGAGATTTGGTCCTAGATGTTATGTCAATGTCTCACACTTATTCTTTGCCCTTTGGTAGTTGCAAGTTTTATGTTTACCACCACTGGCTACACAAATTATATTCTCTGGAAAGGTCTGAGAGCAACATTAAACTACATGTACACAGATGTGAATTTAGAATGCAGCTCTATTCTCTTAAAAATAATTCTCTTCAAAAATAATTGTAGTAGGTTCACCCATGGATATTGTGAGCTCCCCAAATGCATGATTCTTTATTAAATATACAGTATCAGGTGTACATATCTTCCTTTGATATGGGCCTTAAATCCAAGCAAAAAGTAGTTTGTTGTCTCTATAACATTTCTGCCATTGCTACATCCACAAACATCTTGCTACTCATGTTATTATTGGGGTTGAATAGTTTCAAAGCTGGGTAACACTGTTGATGACCCATACCCCATCAACTTGAACAATGACTTCTATTATTATTAAAGATGACAGGTATCAATCTTTCTGCTTATTATTAACTTGGTTTATCCAGATCATATGAACAAATGTGTGATGTCTTCACCAATGTGGTATTGCCATCAAGTTTTCATGTAAAAGAAATATCAATAACAATGATCTGTATTTTGTGGGAGTATTGAGGACACCTACATCCAATCACTTAAAAGAAAGATCACTTCTGGTACTGGGCTTTTTATTTGGAAACTATGATTTCTTGGAGTAACATAACAACCTTGGTAGTTAACAACTGTTAAACTTATACATATATGGCTAAGAAGCTTATAAAATATTAAGTTTCCATTTGCTCTATTCAAGTATCCTTATTGGTTATTTTCTCTCCTCCAACCCCATAATCTGGCCAGCTTTCAATTCTTGTTTCCACTTAAAGAAACTTCTTTTTCTTCATAATATCACAAGGTTCCACTGTGCTACACCCACTTTAGATCTTTCTTCCCTCTCCTTTCTAGTTTCCTAGAGATATTAAAAATAATCCCAAACCCTGGAAACAAAAGTTCAACAAGTCAAATAAAAAAATTCAGTTGAAATAATAGGCAAGATGAGAAAGAATGTTGAATATCAGGGATGAAAACAAGGTAGGTATTAAAATCAAGGTGTAAAACAAACATGTAAAGAAGAGCATGAAACTCCTAAATGTGTTTAAAAGACAAAGCTTCAAAGCTCATGCATAATTACCATAAGGAAGAGTTGGAGTACAGTTTAAAAGACTGTACTAAATTGGTACTATATTGATATCAATGTAAAAAATGCATTTAGTACCCCAATGAAAAGGACTAAAAAATAACTTCTGTGTTACAGTGTAGTTAAACTACTAAAAGTATAGAAGACAAAAATACAACTGAAAACTGCCAAAGAGAACACTATAGTAAATTCTAAAGTCAAGTTCAATCGAATAGTAACATATTTCTCAGAAGAAATTTTAATGGCTGGGAGTATATGCAATAATATATTTTAGCGCTCTAAAGAAAATACATGCCAATCAAGATTAGAAGTCACTTCAGAACTGAAGGAGGAAGAAAGCCTCCCATACAATCATAATTAAAAATTTCCTTATCACTGAACCTCAGTTGCCAACACTACTTATTGGGATCTTGCACAAGGAAGAGGAAGCAAAACATACAGAACCAATAAAAAACAGAGAATAAACCTCATCAGATGGCCAGATGAGATACAATAAAGAATCAAATGGGATCATTTCAGCAAATTAACAAGATAAAATAAACAAATATAGATTATAGAAAACATTTTAAAAAATCTGATATCAACTAGTATATACCTTCCAATAACAACCTTTGACCTCAATAGCCTTAGTTCTCTAATTTTAAGTTGGATAATCAGCAGGTTGTATTGAAATAAATTGTAACAATATGTTGTCTGCAAGAAACTCACCAAACCCACAAAGAGACATAAACAGACTGAAAATGAAAAACTGGAAAAAGATATTCTAAGTAAATGAAATTTGTAAGCAAACAGGGGAACTACAAAAAATAAACACCAAAGTACATGGTAAAACAGAATTGATCAGAAAGAAAAACATTAGTATAAATCAATAAAAGCAACACTCAATCAAGAAGATACAATTAAATATATGTGCTTTGAATGTGAAAGTATGAAAATTTAGAAAACATGAAGGAACATAAAGGGACACTTATCCAGAAATTGTGGGTTAATTCCACACCCAATTTTCAGTGTAGGTATATATTAAACAATAACATAAAAAAAGAAACATCACAACAAATATTACCAATCTTATTCTGCTGAGAACCATGTGAGCCACAATAATGACTGCCCTGCAAGCAAGATATGTGTCAAAGGGTTATGCACTAAACATTGAACTTTATATCTGTAGATTAGTGGAACTCTCAATACTCATTAGAGAAGATTCTTCTTGTAGTAGATAACAATTAACACAGATGCTTACACCTGGGTTCAATTGACATGGTATATATCCAGCTGCCTCCAGAGCAAGGTTTGAAATCATCATAGAAGAGGGCAAGAGCAAATGTAAAGAGCTGCTGTAAAACTATTTTCCCATACCTGATAGGGTTCCTATAAACTCACAATGGCTGTGACTACATCCACATGTCCTGCCCAAGATCATTTATTGACTTTCCTACATTGGTGGTAAAAGAGCCAATGAAATTCCACCCCAGATGATTTAAGCTATTGGTAATTGGTGGGTTCAGGGGGAAGAAGACTCAGTTTTCTTTGGGAGTGCCTCCTGGTCGTTTACCCATGGTCCACTGGACAGTCCTACAAAAATTTCCATATTGGTTATACTAAGTAGACTCTTTGGGTTTTCTAAAGAAACTGTGAAGTTGAGAGGTAAAATTAGGGGTGTTGGTGCTGGATGGATTTCTGAAGAGAGAGCTGGAGTGAACTGAATAAACACATTATGTGCTGATAGAAGCTTCTCACATCAAATTTCTTAAAACTACTCTACAGTTTAAGTGGCCTTATCAGACATTTACAGAATATTCCACATAATACTGGTAGAATAAAAATGATTTTCATGCATATAAGAATTTCCCCATTCTCTCTCTATTCTGTCTTCTATTCCTACCCTGACTCAATCCTGAATATGGGTCTCAGCCAGAAGGACTGAGCAGTCTATGGGACCTCAGACAGTGGAATCAGGATGTATTCCTGGTGCACAAAAGGACCTTGTGGACACATCCCCCATGGAGGGATACTCCCTTAACATAGAGATAGGAGAGAAGTCCTAGTTCCTACTTCAAATGACTTGACAGATTTATATGACCCCACCTGTATGGCATTGCCCTACATGTGGAATTGGGTTGGGGGAATGGGAGGGGAGGGTTGTCAGGGTGCATGTGTGTGGGAAGGGAGAGTAAAAGGGAAGGAGGGAGAGGGAACCCTCAACAAGTAAAATAATAATAATAAAAAAAGTGTTCGCCCATGAACAGATTACAATTTAGGACAGCAAACACACATTAACAAAACAATAATCATAGGAAGGATTTCTTAGGTCACATCAAAATGAAAAAAAAAATAACTAAAGAAAATGCAGAAATTGTACATAGAGATTGAATAATGCACTTGGGAATGAAGAAGTTAGGGAGAGGTTAAAAACATTCCTAGAATGAAATACAAATTAAATACAAAGTCTGTAAGAAAAGGTAAAGATATTTATAAGTGGAAATACCTTAAATTAAAAGAAAGAGGGTGGGTAAGATGATTCAGGGCTTAAATGTATTGCTTGCTTTATCAGAGGGCCTGCGTTACATGCCCCCACCTACTCAGTGGTCCACAATGATCTGTCACTCCAGTGCCAGGGAAAACAATGTGTTTGGTGAGTATACATGTGTGCAAACAAAACACATACACATATTTAAACTCATTCTATGAAGCTAATATCACTCTAATAGATAAGTACTTTTGATGGATACAAGCCTTGTGTTGCTCAGTTTTTGTCAATTTGATAGAAACCTAGATGTATTTCAAAAGATAAAATCTCAATTGCTTCCCTCAGATTTTCTGGAAGGCATATCTGTGTGGCATTTTCCTTTTAATGATTGTTGCAGATGCACTGAACCTACTGTAGACAATAAACACCCCTGGACAGACAGCCTTGGGTTTTATAATAAACCAACTTGAACAATCATACAAAGATACCCTCTAAGCAGTTTTCTTGCTAGCTAATGTCTGCCTTTTGTTCTTCGAGTTCCTGTCCTGACTTCCCTCAGTGGTGTATGAGAGAAAAGGCAATTCAAATAAATCATTTAATCAGCTTTGGGGCTTTTGGTTATAGTGTTTTTCATAACAGAAAGCAATATCTTAGTGTTTCTATTGCTGTGAAGCGACACCATGACCATAGCAACTCTTAAAGGAAAACATTTAACTGGGGTGGCTCAGTTACATTTCAGAGGTTCAGTTCATTATCATCATGACATAGACCATGGTAGTGTGTAGGTATATATGGTGCTGGAGAAGGAGCTGAGCTTCCTACATCTCACAGGCAACAGGGAGTCAACTGTGACACTTGGAGTAGCTTGAGTAGAGGAGAACTTAAAGTTTATCCTACAATGACACACTTTCTCCAACAAAGCCATATCCTCCTAATAGTGCCACTCCCTTTGGGGGGCATTTTCTTTCAAACTACCACAAGAAATGTAGGACAAACCCAAAGATCCTAAAAAAATATGTGAAAATCAAAATCAGCAATTATGGAATATTTGCATTGTATATAAAGATGTATTATTATGATTTGTTTAATACAGAGGTGAATGGCCAATAGCTTCGCAGGAGTGAATAAGTGGGACATCTAGGCAGAGAGGGAACTGGAAAAGAATCTAGGTGCACAAGTGTTGCTAGCTAGACACTGAAGGAGTAAAACATACATTATGGAAGATAGGTAACTAGCCATGTGACAGACTGTAGATTAACAAAATCAAGTTAATTTAAGTTATATGAAGTAGTTGACAATAAGCTGAAACTAAAGGCGAAGCTTTCATAATTAATAGTAAGTCTTCTTGTAATTATTTGAGGGCTAGGGGCTGACAAGAAAGCCCAACATCAAATAATACATTGTAAAGATCATTCACAGTGGTCAAGGTAATTTCATTACAGGAATTCATAGAATTTTCCATATTCACAAATCAACAAATGTATAGAGCTCACAAATAGAATCAAAAGTGAAAATACAATTATCTCCTTATATGTGGAAAAATGCCTTTAAGAAAACTCAATATCACTGCCAACAGTAATTTTTCATATATATATATATATATATGAAGTTTTTCATATATATATATATATGTGTGTGTGTGTGTAGAGAGAGAGAGAGAAGGATAGAAATATAAAATAAATATTATATACTGCAAATATAATTTGTTTATTTTTAGACATTTATACATTTATACATTTGTTTTACACATTCTTGGTCACAGTTACAGAGGGAAGTCAGGGCAGGAACTCAAGTCAGGAAACTAGAGGCAAGAGCTGGTGCAAAAGTCATACAAGGGCACTACTCATTTGCATGCTCCTCATTGCTTACTCAGCCTACTTTCTTTTTAAAAAAAACATTTTATTGAATCTTTCTGGATTACACATCATGCATGCTGATTCCTTTCATCTCTCTGTCTTCCTGTATCCACCCTTTGCCCTTGCAATCCTGCCCCTGCTTCAAATAAAATAATCAAAAACTGAGCCAAAAACAAAATAAACAAGGAAACAAACACAAAACCAAAACTTTTTCTGGAACTAGCTCTTGTGGACCATGTTAGTCTAGACTCATAGAGATCTGCCTGCCTCGGCCTCCCAAGTGCTGGGATTAAAGGCATGGACCTTCACCTCCTGGCTGACAACAAATTCTTGGCATGGAAGATGAAGTGTTTCCCAGTGAAACACATATATACCTTTTAGTCCCTACAATTTACTTGTAAGTGTTCTTTGCAGTGAGTCATTGGTCTGGTTCAAGGACTCTGGCTTCTGCTGCACAATTGATACTGGGTTACTGGGTCCTTACTGGGACTCTTCTTGGATACTCTTTGTTGCCTTGTGTCTTGGAGATCCTGCAGCTTTGGATCTGCCAGTCTCCTTTATTTGCTCCAGCAGTTCAAAGATGAGGGGAGTGTTGGAACTGTCCAACCATAGTCCTGGTTTTGGGCATGGGTGGTAGTTCGATTGGTCAGTCTGTCAGTTTTCCTTCATCATCACCATTATTATCTCCTGGGTGAGCTCTCCAGCATGGCCCTAGCTAGCTCACACTGCAATGCCTGCAGCAAGGAGAGGAACCAGTTCTCTTGCTCTCATGCCCTCCAGTCCAGCACACCTGTGTCTAAATCACCAGGGTTTTGCCTAAGCAAGGTTCAGGGCCCTTTCTGATGAGTGCAGCAGATGGTGAGGACATGGCCAGCTCTCCCACTGTAATGGCCCGCCCCAAAACCAGGCAAGCTCTCCTGCCTGCCACAAGTAGCAGGGTAAGGGGGGGCATCTTTTTCTCACACAGTATGTGTGCAAAAGGTGGGTGGGAGCAGCCATCCTGCTCTCACACCCTCAGAGATGACTCATTTGTGACCCTGTCAACAGGATCAGCTCTAGTATACTGCTGAGGGCACAGTGCTCACTCTCTTATGTGTTGCCTGGGCTGAAGCCAATGAGGAGCAGGGACAGTTCTCCCACTCACATGACCTCAGGGGCAGCTAGCTCTCCCACCCCCCACAAGTGGCATGGTGTGGAGGAGAGGGAAGATATCTCTCCCTCATCCATTCTAACGCATGAGGTAAGAGTATATCTCTCTTGCATATTCACAGGTCCAGATCACCCAGACCCCATTAATAGGGTCTTCTCTATTATGCTGTCCAGGTGAGGTGCAGGGACCACTATGCCAATGCTGCAACTATTGAGGGGTGTGGTCAGCTCTCCCTCTCTCATGACCCTGGAAACAACTTTCCCACCTGAAGTAGAGAAGGGGCATCTCTCCTTCACCCACTTCATTGAGTGACATAAAGATAGTGGGTCTAATTCTCCTACTCTTATGCCTTTGGATCAGGCTCATCTGTTCCAGTACCGATGGGACCATCTCTACTGTGCTGCTCTCGAAGGTGCAGGTCCTGATCTCCCAAGTGCTGCAGCTGGTAAGGGGCAGGGCTAGTGCTCCCGAGTGCTGCAACTACAGAAGGGCAGGGCCAAATCTTTGCAAACTTGTCCTCACTCAGTGGTAACAGGAAACATGGATATCCACACAAACCATGGCTGCAGCAGGGTTATGGACCCAGATATGAACCCATGCACAGCTTGGACCCTTAAGATACCATGACTTCAGGTGGCACACCATTTCACTCAGGTTTGCATGAATCCATCAGTCGCTCAGCCCAAAGACACCAACATGGCCACACGTAGTAGCCCAGATCTTGGGCATCAGTGTGGCCTTTGGTGACAACAGGGCCATAGACATCAATACTTACCCTGGCTGAAGTAGAGGCACAGGCCCAGACATGGTGACTGGCTGTAGTTTAGGTCTCCACATCACTATTACACCAGGTGCAACACAGGCTACCCTGGTCATTATGCCCTCAGCAGCAACTTGATCCTTAAATACCAATATGGCCTCAGATATTGACCCAGGCTAAAAGCATCAGCTCAGCCTTTGATGGTAACAGGAGCTACAGATAACAACCCATAGCCCAGAATCAGCAGGACCATGGACCCAGACATGGCTTTTGGCAGCAGTCTAGCCCTGATCAAAATTATTCTCAATGAGTAAATAAGTGAGACCATTTACTCCAAAGTTAGGAATAAACCCTGGATGTCCAATCTCATAATTCTACTTGATATAGAGCTTGAAAATTTAGTCAGGCCAATAAAAAACATAAATAAATGGAATAATAATAAAATCATAGACTGATTTTTTTTTTACTGTTAGTAGATAGTGTGATTCTATACATAAGAACTATTTTAGTATACTAAAAAATGAATCTCAATATAAAGTCCAATATATGTATCACTATCTGTCTTAGTTAGGGTTTCTACTGTTGTTACAAGATATCATGACAAAAAAGCAAGTTGGGGATGAATGACTTCATTTACTTGACACTTTAGCATTGCTGTTTATCACTGAAAGAGTCAGGACAACAACTCAAACAGGGTAGGATCCTGGAGGCAGGAGCTGATGCAGAGGCCATGGAGGGGAGCTGCTAACTGGCTTACTTTTTATGGCTTTCTCAACTCACCTTCTTATAAAACAAGAACTATCAGCTCAGGGATGGCACCACCCACCCACCTCCTCCACTTATCATTAAATGAGAAAATGCCTTACAGCTGGATCTCATCAAGGCATTTTCTCAACTGAGGCTCCTTCCTTTGATGATTCTAGCTTGTGTCAAGTTGACACACAAACACATCAGTATTCAGTTATACTCCTTCCTTTCTTATTCATCTCTAAGATCTCACATTAAAATAATAAATAATTTAAAAAGTCCCACAGTCTTTACAAATTCATTCTTTAAATCCAATTATTTTTAAATTAGTTTTTTGGTTTTGTTTGTTTGTTTGTTTGTTTGTTTTTTAATCTGTGGGCTCCTCTAAAAATCAAAGTTAAATTGAATGCCTTCTTCAAGACAGATGAACTGGGGCAATCACAATCAGAAACAAGCAAACCACAGTCTAACAATATGAATAACTCAATGTGCAATTATCTGGGATTCTCTCACAAACTTTTGGGCTCTTCCAAAGGACTTTGGTCATTTCTCCAGCTCCACCATCTGAAACACACACAGCTTGTCTTTCAGGCTCTGACAGGATCCACTCTTCGGCTGCTGCTATTATTGGTAGTCATCTAGTGGTGCTGGCATCTCTAAATTTCTGGGGTCTTCTGATGCCACTGGGCTGAACTTTCACCAATTGCCTCTCATATGCTATCTTCATGGTTCCAAGCTTCATGGTTCCATGGTTCTTTGTATGACCCTTTCAGTCCTGGGCCTTCAACTACCACTGAAGCTACATGTTCACCAATGGCCTCTTCTGGCCTTTTACAGTGCCAAGAGAACTTTGAGAGTTCCCACTGGATAACTCATCCTTACACAGATTCAGAAAATTAGCATTGCACAGAAATACAGAACTTCAAAACAGCAAAATGAAAGCTCATTTGCAATTTCCTAAAACAAACAAAAAAAAAATAACTAAAAATCCTAGGGACAAATGTAACCAAGAAGATGAAAGATTTTAACAATAAAAACTAAAGCACATAAAGATGTTGAAAGGAATATATTCCCACAACAACGTTGAAAAGTACTCTTACGTACTTGTGACAAGGGAAAAAATATTATGTGAACATACATTCAAAATTCCAAAGCTGTTTTTCACACTTTGAAAAAAACAAAAAAAAAAAAACAATTGTGCCATTCAAAGGTTAAATACAAAAAAAAAAAAACCTCATGATAACTTAAATTTTCCTGTAATAAAAGAACAGTGTTAATGCCTAGGTTTAAAATATATTACAGTGCAAAAGTAAAGATGTCAGATTGAAATTGACACATAAACAGATGTCATAATCAATGAGTAAAAATCATGAGACAAACCCATGCAGCCACAGTAGAGTCATTTCCAACAAATAGACAATAGAAAAAAATCTTTGGATAATAGACAAGCAATTTATAATTAGTGATGCTATATGATGCTTTGAAAATGACTATCTTCAGACAGGTTATCATAATGAGTATTTAGTCTTATCTGGTAGAAATTAAGCACCTTGGGCAAAGCAATTGCTGCTGAGCCAGAGATCTGCCACAAGAACTCTTGTGGTGGAAAGAGAAAACCTACTTCCACCAGTTGCCCTTTGATTTCCACACTCAATGCAGTATGAAGCATGCACCCATTTAGCTAACTAATTAAACAAATAAATGCATTTTAAGACATCTTAAGGGAGATAAAAGGTAGACCTATTTATTACATCACTCCTGGATATATACTAGTAGGAAACAAGTTAACTATACCTGAGACACTTTACTATCTGTATTATTATAGTAGTATTCATAGCAGACTAAATAGTAATCTGCCTGGGTGCATGTATAAAGACAATGTAGTATGTACAAACATTTGGTTCATCATTTAGCCATTAGAAAAGCAAGTATTTAGCCATTAGAAAAGCAGATGCAGGAAAGCAAGTATTGTGTGTTCTCTTGTATCTGGGGAAACTACAATAAAAACAAAACAAAGCCTCCCCAAACAACAAGAGTGCAGGAAGTCATAAGCAAGTTATCTGAAAGAGAAAATGGGAGCTAGGGAAAGGGAATGAGAGAAAAGAGTGAAAGAGTGAGGGGATAGATATGGTCATTTCCCAATAAAGTATAAAGTGCTCAATTATTTCATTTGAGGATCTAACCTTCAGACCTTCTATTTGATTTTAGCATCTTTAAAACACAGTCTGCCTTTTGCTCTTATTCAAAATGTTTGCTTCTAAGTGAAGATGTGAAAGTGAAGGTAGTGGTAACAGGCTATCAGAGTGTTTTGTGATAAAGCACAAAGTTTCACATGAAACACTTGCAATTTTTAAAGGGTTTTGATAGAGTTCCACATCAGCAGTGAATGGCAGACTGCTCAGTGTAGGCATCTTTGGAGAAGTTTAATGTTGGCTCAACAAAATAGGGAGTGAGAGTTTTTCATAGATGGGTGATGCTACAATGGCTGTAAAGGTGGCTATATGAAGATTGATAGTCAGAAATTGACAGGTTTAGATCATTTAAGTCTAAAATTTTAAATGCAATATATTTAATGCAGTTACCATAGAATTGCATCCCAAAAGCTAAGCGTCAGCAATGCTGTAACCAAGTATAGCTTCATTTTCTATCTAGGTTTACTGGGACTGAGCAAAGGAACTAATGACAAGCCAACCCTTGGTGGGCTTGGTCTGAAGCCAGTACCACTGTTTATTTTTGAAACCATGAAATGTACTTGGCCTTCTTCAGTTACTGAGAAAAGAATCAGAAAGGAAAACTCAGTTGGCACAAACTGGCTTCATTTAGAAAACACAAATTATTATTTTGCCAAAACCCTGTCCTATTTGAGTTTCTTATGAAATCAGATGAAGGGGTTGGAATTTTCAGCACAAATCCAGTTCAACGCAATTCACTTTTATATATTGCATAAATGTGAGGTTCTCAAATTCTGAGGGCATAATATGGATTGCAAAACCAAGGACAGTGGCACACACATTTTTTTTTTTTTAGAGAAAACACACACACATAATTTAACCATGTGGATAGAATGCATTGACTTAGAAACTAATAGCAATTGCATTCTCAAATAAAGTTGTAGTTACACATGGAAAACTTGGTAGTTCAAGTGAACAACAATCATTATATATCTATTGTCTGGTAACTCAAAAGAGCCATTAAGATATTCTTTCCAACAAGACATCATTTAAATCTCTCTTTTCTTAAGTTTTAGTCTGAACAAGACTGAAACTTTCAAACAATAAACTGATTCAAAACAATTTTGTTATAATTAGAAAAATTCTCAGACTTAATGCTAGGGAGGAGCTGCCGGAGAGCAAAGCATGATGAGAATATAAAGTATGAATTTTTATGAATCTCTTAGAATACACCTTGTGTCCTAGTTCCTCTGGCAGTGTGAATTATAGGCTGGTGATATTTTGCTCTAGGTCTAAAATCCATATATGAGCAGGTACATACCATGTTCCTCTTTGTTACCTCATTCAGGATGGTTTCTTCAAGTTCCTTCCACTTTCCTGCTAATTTCAAGATTTCAGTTTTTTTTTTTTCTGGCAGAGTAGTATTCCATTGTGTATTCCATTCCACCGCACCTTCTTTATCCATTCTTCAGTTGAGGGGCATCTAGGTTGCTTCCAGATGCTTGATATTACAAACAATGCTGCTATGAACATAGTTGAGTACTTGGATGTGGATCATTTGGGTATATGTCTAAGAGGGGGATTGCTGGTCCTGTGGTAAACTGATTTCCATTTTTCTGAGGAACCCCATACTGATCTTCAAAATGGCTGTATAAGTTTGCACTCCCACCAGCAGTGGAGGAGTGTTCCCTGTTCCCCTTTCTCCACATCTTCCCTCCAGCATAAGTTGTCATTGGTGTTTCTAATTTTAGCCATTCTGGCAAGAGTAATATGGTATCTCAAAGTTGTTTTGATTTTCAAGTCCCTCACAGAAGGGGGAAGGGACAAATTCTCCAGAGCACATGGGGAGTTGGGGGGGGCAGTGATTGGAGAGAGAACTAGGAGAAAGAGAAGGGGAGGATAGGAAAGCATGTGGGACTAGAAAGATTGAGTCAGGGGAGGAAAAGAAGATAGAAGGGAGAGAGAGAGAGAGAGAGAGAGAGAGAGAGAGAGAGAGAGAGAGAGAGAGAATAAAAGGGGGAGCCATTATAGGATTGAAGAGAAAAATGAACGTAAAGAAATGTCCAGAGACCTACAAGACTGACTCCAACTAACAATTTGAGCAACAGTGGAAATGCTACCATAAATGGCCTTCCCTGATAATGAGATCAATGACTAACTTATCCACCATCATGGAGCTCACATTTAGTACCTGTTGGAAACAGAAGCAAACACCCACAACTAAACACTGAGCCGAACTAGAATCCAGATGCAGAGAGAGAGGACAAGACCATGCTGCAGAAACACTGAGAGACAGGGGACCTGAACAAAGAGGAGCTAATGGGCACCACAGACAGATAGCAGGGAATCTAGCATGGGACTGCCTCAGCCCCCCTGAACATGTGTCTCAGCTAGAAGGACTGAGGAGTCTAATGGTCCTCAGACAGTGGAACCAGGATGTATTCCTGATGCACAAGAGGACCTTGAGGGCACATCCCCCATGGAGGGATACTCCCTTATCCTATAGACAGGAGAGAAGTCCTAGTCCCTACTTAAAACGACTTGACAGATTTAGATGACTCCTCCTGGAGGGCATCACCCTAAATGTGGTGTGGGGGGTGGGTGGGAGATGAGGGTGGTCAGGGTGCATGTGAAGGGGGAGAGAGGGAAAGAGGAAGGGAAGGATTAAGGGAGGGGAGAGAGGGAACTGGGATTGATATGTATAATAAAAAATTAAAATTAAATTAAAAAGTATGAATTTTTAAATCAAAAATAAGCAAAAATAAATAGAGTACGTGAGTATAATGACACATGTCTTTAATCTCAGCACCTGGGATGCAGAGGCAGAATTAGTGGCCAGTTTGTTCTGTTTACTGAGTCTTAGGTCATCCAGAATGGCATAGTGAAAGTATGTCTCATCAACAACAAAGATATTACATAAATTCTAGTCCAGAATTGATATACTATATGCCTTGTTTAGTTTTAGTCATCAAACTATTACCATCTACAGTCAACTGCAAAAAGGAAGTCTCATTTAAATAATTACATCCATCATCTTTGTCTGTGGTCATTTCTGTGATAAATGATCTTGATTGGTGACTGAGGCAGGAGGGTCTAGAACACTGTGGGAAGCACCATCCCAAGGTAGGTGGAACACTGCTGTATAATAAAGAAAACAAAACATGAGCCAGATAACTAGCCAGAGAGTGAGTCAATAAGCAGCATTCATCCAAGATAGCTTCTTGTTTAGTTCCTGCTTGAGTTCTTATTGTGTTGCCAATGATGGATTGCTTTTTGGAAGTATATAGCAAAGAAGGGCTTTTCTATCAAAGTGAATTTTAGTTATAGTGTTTACAAATACAACAAGAACACAAAGTAAGATGTTGTATTTGTTCTAGTAAATAGTTTCTAAGAAATTTCAAGTATATGGTTAACAATATGGTTAACTCTTCTTAAAGTATTTTTAGTATTGTTATAGTTTTTCTGACAACAATAAATGTTCTCATTGTCTAATACACTGTCACCAGCAAAGTAGTTCTTTTGAGTCTCTTATTTGTCTGTTCTGTTATAAAACCATATGACCAAAGCAACTTATAGAAAATGGAGAATTTATTTGTGCTTGTAGTTCTATTGGGTCAGAATCCATAATGGCCAAGAAAGGGAATCTTGCCAGGAGCAGGAAACTAAGAGAATGCATATTGGATTATGACCACTAATTGGAGGAATCAAACTGGGAAGGCAAGATGCTTTGAAAGCTCAATGCCCACCCACAATAACATATTTCCTCCAGGAAAGCCCAACTTTCTACACCTACCCAAATTGTCTCATAAACTAGGGACCAAATATTCATTATTCAAACAAATGAACCAGTTAGGAACATTACCTTGTAAACCAACATACAGTATTTGAGGGCAAACCTATTGGAAGCTTATAATACACCCTGTGTTTTACCTTTATCACCTTATTCATATCTTGACAAGAATCCTAACTATTAAGCAGCCTCGTATTATAGACATGAAGATTATAGAGGATTGAACAATTTTTCTAGTTACCAATACAATGAAAATGTACTAGGCATAAGTTCAATATTAATAAAGAAGTCGATATGGTCCCATACTTTAAGAGGTAGTTATATGAAGGTTACTAGATTTCTATTACTCATTTCATTGGCTCACAGTCATTGCCCGGTTCCTTCCTTCTTTAGTTAATATGTTTAGTAGTTAATATTGCTTAATGTTTATTTTCTTCTCAATATTTGTTAATTTTGACATAAAATGTTAACTGACAATTAATGAACTAATGTGGCCTAATATATATGTAGACGAACATGAATACATTTATTCTATATATGACTTGACTGTATAACCAATGTAGAAGTGGTAGAAATGTTAGTTTTCAGATTTCAGTCCTTACAACACACACACACACACACACACACACACACACACACACACACACACAGCAAAGACTCAAATAATTTTATCCTTTAGTCTTAGGTATTTTTGTTTCATGATATGTTTTCTGCAATAATTCTGGTTGTATGTAGATACTATGATGATAATTTTCTTAAGATAGATAGTAGTATGGAATTATCTCTTGAATTAGAATTTTATTCTTAAGAACTGAAGTTCACTTTTAAAAACCTCAGTTTTATTTGCAGATGATATGATAGTTTACATAAGCAACCCAATAAACTCTACCAGGGAACTCCTACAGCTGATAAACACCTTTAGCAAACTAGCAGGATACAAGATAAACTCAAAAAAATCAGTAGCCCTACTTTTTTCAGACGACAAAGAGACAGAGAAAGAAATCAGAGAAACATCACCCTTTACAATAGCAACAAAAAGTATCTTGGTGTAACGCTTACCAAACAAGTAAAAGATCTAAATAATAAGAACTTTGTGGCTCCAAAGAAAGAAATTAAAGAAGATACCAGAAAATGGAAAGATCTCCCATGTTCTTGGTTAGGTAGGATAAACATATAGTAAAAATGGCAATCTTGCCAAAAGCAATCTACAGATTCAATGCAATCCCTATTAAAATCCCACCACAATTCTTCACTGGCCTTGAAAGGATAATAATCAACTTTATATGGAAAAACAAAAAAACCCAGGATAGCCAAAACAACCCTATACAATAAAAGAACTTCAGGAGGTATCACCATTCCTGACTTTAAGCTCTACTTCAGAGCTATAGTTCAGAAAACAGCCTGGTATTGGCATAAAAATAGACAGGTAGACCAATAGAATCTAATTGAAAATCCTGATATTAATCCACGCACCTATGAACACCTGATTTTCGACAAAACAGCTAAAGTTATACAATGGGACGAAGACAGCATCTTCAACAAATGGTGCTGGCACAAATGGATGAGGGTGTGTAGAAGATTGCAGATAGACCCATGTCTGTCGCCATGCACAAAACTCAAGTCCAAATGGATCAAAGACCTCATCAACATCAATTCAGCCACATTGAACCTCTTAGAAGAGAAAGTACAAATTGGTATAGGAGACCGCTTCCTGAACATAACTCCAGGGGCACAGACATTGAGAGAAACAATTAATAAATGGGATCTCTTCAAACTTAGAAGCTTCTGTAAGGCAAAGGACACAGTGGACAAGTCCAAATGGCAGCCCACAGACAAAGGGCTGATCTCCAAAATATACAAAGAAATCAAGAAACTAGTCAACAAAACACCAAATAACACTATTAAAAAATGGGGTACAGAACTGAAGAAAGAATTCTCAATAGAGGAAATAAAAAAGGCTGAAAGACACTTAAGAAAGTTCTCCACATCCTTAGCTATCAGGGAAATGCAAATCAAAAAAAAAAAAAAAAAAAAAAAAAAAAAAAAAAAAAAAACCTCAGTTTTAATGATTCTTTAAGAAATCCAGAGAGAGGTGTTACATTGTAGTGAGGGTTACTCCTCTATGTTTGCTTTGAGAATGTTTGCATTTGCATCATCTCAGCACCAAACAGCATGTCTTTTTTTTTTTTTTTTTGTAGTTTTTTTTTTAACTAATTTACTTTTTACATTCCAAATCCAGTTCCCCCTTCTACCTTTCCTCCCAACAATCCTCTACTCCACCACTATCCCGCCTGCTCCACCAAGAGTGTAAGGTCTCTCCTAGGAAATCTACTTAGTCTTTCCCATCTTCTCCTGGAGGCAAGACCAAGTCAACTCTCCACTTCCACACCCCTGAGTCTGCCTAGGCAAGGTATCTTTCCATATAGGATGAGCTCCACTATGTCAGTTTATACATTTGTGTTAGATCTTGGATCCAGCGCCAGTGGCCTCATGTATTGTCCCAGTTATACCATTGTCACCTATATTAAGGGAGTCTAGTTCAGTCTAATGCAGGTTCCCCTTTTTCGATGTGCATCAGGTCAACTGGTTCTGTGGGCTTCCCCATCATTGTCTTGACTACTTTGTTGATATTATCACTCCTCCCTCACATTGATTGTATTCCAGGAGCTTGACCCATTCATTAGTTGTGGAGTGCATGTTTTCTTAAGTGTTATTTTCTGCCCAAAATTTTTAATTTCTATGGAATACTTGTAAAGTCATTAAGGCCTATTTTCAGTGTTGACTCCAACTTCTAAATCCATTCCTGGTGAAACAACAGGTTGATTCATAGCAGTTTTAAGGCAGCTATTGCTTAGCTCTATATAGTAGACCAAGTGTAAAACTCTCCTATGCCCAGGACAGTTCTATTTATTTCAAAATGGTTGAATTTTGGGTACCATGTTCATACAAACCAAACAAACAAAAATCAAAAATGTCTTTGCCTCTCTCTTTTTTTTAATCTTTCTCTCTGTTTTTTATAGTTTATTCCAGGCCTCACTAATTCAGTGTAAACTCTTTGATATTCTGTTAAAGAATTGATAAAATCTAGGAGAACTAGAGTACTCAGGTAACCCTCTCTCTTATGGCAGATACATACAAGCAGCTATCGCCTCTCAAATTTATACCAGGGAGACTTAAAATGAACTTCATAGCTCTGTCCCTAATCCTTTTCACAACCTGTAAACTTTGCCAACCTATGTTTGATTTAGAGATTTGGATGTGAGCCAACTGGCCCACAATCAAGCCACATGAGGAAAAGGTGATATTGCAGTATTACACTTTAAAGTAGAGGAATGATTTAGGAACACTTCAAGAGAATTGTTTGCCCTTAAACCAGAGAGGTTCTTAATCTTGAGCTATTATGTAATAATTCCTACCTTAAATCAGACTTAGAACAATTTTAGCTGTGACCCATTGAACAACACTGGAACAAAAATGATGCCAGCAATGAATGAGAACTACATAACATAAGATGACATTAATTAATTAAATTTTATGGAGGTGTAAAAACTCAGTAAGATTTTCTCTTTCTTTGTTTCTTTCTTTTTTTTTTTTTTTTTTTTTTTTTTTTTGGCATGAGGGCAACACTGTGTTGATCAGGGTGTTTTTGTATTTCAGGTCTCAACTATTTTTCCTGCTCCAGTTTTCTGAAAGCTAAATAGCAGGAACAATAATGATTTTATGAAAGCAGTTTTTTACAGTGCAGAATTTTAAATTTGAAGAGATGCTTGGAAATATTTTCCATCAACAATAGGCCAATAATTACTATCACCTAGGCACACACACTTTTAATGCTGAATTAATGGGAATAATCTATACTTTCACATAGGTTATAAGCAAAAATATGCTACTTAGTCAAGTGTTCTAAAGTTATGGTACTGTTGAATATAATAACAAGTAGTCAGTCATACATGGCTTTTGAGCTTATGAAATGTAACCAGATTCATATAGGACTGTACTTTCATAATTAATTAGTTATTCATAGTCATTTGTGACTAATACTATTATTTTTCCATAAATATACAAAAACATTAATGAATAATGTGGAAACTGTAAAATTGTTCACTGAGACAATGATTAGAAAGCAAAATAACTTAGATAAGAACTTTAAGCAGAGACTTACATTAGTTGGGAAAAGTAAATCATCAGTGCTATCTCTTCTACATCTAAATCCAAAAGAAAAGATATGGACTGATGAATCTGACAGATTCCCGCTTAGGCAGACAACTTTACAACATGATAATTTTGTCCTGATTTAAAAAATCTACTAAACTTTTTAAAGCAGAAAAACAATGCATTTATTATTGAATCACTCTCTAGTTGCAGAAGGAGATTTAAAGGAACATGGAGCATTAGGGTAGTGAAAAAGAGGTCTTGGTCAATGTAAGAAAGAAGTGTACTTGGGCTAGGGAAATAAATAGTATTGAAGAAGTGTCTGTTTTCAGATGCTCAAAGGAGTCAACCGAGAGGAATAGATAAATGTAGATTAGAGAAAGGAAATTCTAGCATCATTCACAAGGCCTAGTTTCTTACTATGACTTGATGGAAGACAGAGTCATTAACAGCCATGGAAGTTGTGAGGTATTCAGATCCAGGTATAAAAGTTCTAATTATACTTGCTGACTTATTGTATGGTGTTTGATGACAAATACAAAAAGGAATAGTTACATGAACAAGCATTCACTGAGATGATATTTCTGGCTCAGAATTTATACATGCATGGAATAGCAGAGACTGTGGCAGGTCATACCACCCCAACAAAATCCACCACTGAGAATTGGAAGTAGACACAAACTACCATTCTTACTAAACTACTTGGAATTGGTCTTCTGGGAAAGGGAAATCAGTTTTCTCCAATGAAGTATCACTGAGAATACCAACCATATCCCAGGACAGGGATCCTGTGCAGGCTTAGCTGGTCAACACAAATGGACACAGTGAATACATGGTTTATTGATGAAATTTTGTATTGGCATATTTTATATTTTTGTTATTATTTTGGTTTTGTATGAAAGAGAGAGAACTCAAAGTTGGGAGGATAGAGAGGTGGGGAGGATTTGGGAGGCATTGGAAAGGAAAAACATGATCAAAATGAAAGAAAAACATTTAATAAATAAAATCAAACATAAAAGAAATGAAGCTTAAAGGTTAGTTGCATGAAAATTAAAAGACAATGGGGAAGAAAGTCATCTCAGGATTTTCAAGGAAGAGGGTTTGCAAATAAGCCATTCATAATTCTAAAGTTATATTTACTTTCTGTATTGACTTAAGGTTTTAATTAATTTTTTTGTCACAAGACCATCTCATCTGAGATGATACATTTGAAATGACTAATTTTATAATCCTATATACTGTAACTTACCTATTCTCCAGTTAGACTCCAGGAGGTATTTAACCTACCTACCCTACCATTCCTCATGTACATGCTGTTTCTTCATAGTTTTATCCAAGTTCTCCCTAAATTCCCAGTCAAAATTCTTATTTCATTGATTTCAGCCTATCTACTTCAGTGAAAAATATTTACAAGGCTTATCAAGAAATACCTTTCTCAATAAGTGTACTTGCTAAACCTAATATATCCAAAGGTATGCTCTATGAAAACACTTTCTCCTGTGCATTCAGAAAAGATAACAATCAGCTCAGGTTCTTCAAGGTCCTCTTCCACCACTCCAGCTGAGTTTGCCCTGGAAGTCCTTTAGAATCTTTAGTACCTCCCTAGCACACTTTTTTCTCAACCAAGGCTCTGTAATAGATGCCCAGGGACTGGAGAGTGCCTTAAGGCCATCATTTTCACAATACTTCGGTAAGTCCATATGCATAGATGAAAGAAGAAACTCTTTTGTCATTTGTATATTCTATTTTGTGTTTGATGGAACCCTTGTAAATTACTAGAAGACAATTAGTGAAAGACTGGTATTAATTTAAATCTCATGTTTATTTTTCAGAATGAATTAGGTGTGTTGAAAAAATTGAAAGTGTCATTAGAATCATGTGATCAAAAAGTAAAGTTAATAATTTGCTTTAAAGTTAGTAATTTATAATTCCAAAAGAATCAATAACCTTTGATCTTGTTGAGTAATATACAAATACAGAGGTCAAGGCACTAAAGCAATATGTATCTTATCATAACACATGGGACATTGCACACATCTATGTGAATATGTTTGTTATAGAGCATATATGATGCATAGTTTTAGGACTCTAAAAATAAGGAATAGATATATTTTATGCAAATTGTCTGTTTATGCATATATTGGCTTAAGAAACACTATTAAAAATGTAGTAGCTTAAGAAAATAGACTATTCATCTAGTGTCCATGTGCATTTTCATCACTTGTGCTGAGTTACTCTGTATTTTTTTCAAGCCTTACTTGTGCTCCCATAACCTAGGTCTGAGAGGGCAAAGTATCTATCTCTCCTTCATGGAGTCTTTTATCCTACAAGGTTTAATGCAATGGGTGTGGCATCAGGAACTTGCAGAGTAAGAAGTAAACAGGGAGTTTTTATCATAAATTTGAAATTTGTCAACTTTGATTCTTCTACCTGTATTTTTTTTTAAAGAAAAGAATCAAAAAATTGAACACACATACAAAGGTGTATATGTATATGTAGGGAATCCATGCTTATGAATAAAATCTTTTTTACCTGTCACTATTTAGAAGTTTAATATATTCTTTGTGGTGTCCTTGTTTGCTTTTTAGTCTTACCTATTAAACTTAGATCTTTTACATGTACTAGGTAAACTGTACTAATAGTCTTTATTTGTGGATCCATAGTAATTTCTTTGTGTTGCTGTGCCCCCCTCTCTTTCTTTCAATGTATATTGCTTGAGTAAAGGGCCAAAACAGTATAATTCTTACTTCAAGCCTAACATAATTCATGTGTCAGCCAAACTTTGTTTTCTTCAGGGAACTTCCACTACGTAAGTAAGGTGTGGATTTTTATCATCATTCAGCATTACACCGTTTTCCTCTGTATAATGACACTGTTCTTCTGTAACCTTTGGAGAACAGCTACTTTTTCATTTGATCCATTGCTGTAGTTTCTAAACATGGGACTTGTTACTACATGTGGCTAAAATTAACAACTTTCTATGCAATATTTTTGTTTCCTATATAAACATCAAAATAAGGAAAACAATAAAATAACATAATTTATCTAGATAGTTTAGATTTTATCATCATATTTATAACACTTCATTGTCTCTTCATCTTTTCCCGTGTTTTACCTAGACAATGATGAATATGGAATGGCCACCTTGCTTTTTTCCTGAAATTTGTAACATAAATGATAAAAAATCAGAGATAGATAAGATGTTCAAGCTGCAGATCAGAGAAGCAAAGCAGCCAGACACTAGAAATTCTCACCTCTAGCAATGCTCAGACTGAAGGGTTGATTGTGTCCTCCGATTGCATCTGCAAACTGCACTGCTCTCCACCAAGACTCAGAACCCTAGACTGCTATGCTCTCCTCACAGTGGCTGGAGACTAATTCTCTAAGACTGGTTTTGCTTCTTTCTTATATACCTCTCTAGTTCTGGAATTAAAGGCATGAGCTCTACTATTCTTTTAGACTGATTAAATTTTATGTAGCTTAGTTTGACCTTAAACTAACAGAGATCTGTCTGCCTCTGTTTCCAAAGTCCTGTGATTAAAGATGTGTACCAAGCCTGCTTGGGCTCTATGGCTTGTGGCTGGCTTCACATTCTGAATACATAGACCAGCTTCATTAATTATAAATAATATACCACCACAATTCCCCCTTTTGTCTAATACAAAATGGAAGACTACAACTAATGTAAGGAAAATTATATAAACATATATACAATAAGTACTATATATATGTATATATATGCGCAATAAAATATAAATAATTTCTGGTCCACTTATATTTGACAAATTCATATAAAATATTCCATTATCTATTCTATCCTGGTATGTCTAAAGACCTGTGCCTAATTTAACTTTCTATTCTAATTTGTATTATCAAACTAACTTTTAATATCTTTAAACCTTTTACACATCTTTAGTGAGTTTCTTTTCTGAGTCTGGTAAATAATGAAAACTATAGTTATCTATTCTTCAACTCCCTCAGAGTCCTGGGAATGAAATAATATTAACTGAGTAAGCAGGAATTGTGAGCAAGTGACTTCCAAAAAATTGTGTGAAATGTCTAAACATGTGGATAGCTGATCCGTCACCCAGGGTTCTTCTGCACAGTTGGGACATCCATCTTCAACCTACAACCCTAGCATTTCTGACTGACTTTTCTGTGAAGCAGGATTTTTGAAAGACTGCCGGACCTTGTCTTGGCAAGGTTTGCAGTCCTTCTCTTTCGAGCCCTGTTTGTCAAATTTGGACAGCATACTGTCATCATTCAAGGCAAGGGTACATTCTTGCCCAGTGACTGACTTTTACCAAAAATAAAGTAAACTCCATGTGGATTTCTTTGATGCCCATCATCTTCTTGTAGTAGATTGGTGATGACAGGGGCAGACATGTCTCATTGTCATATAAAAGAAACTATCTTGTTAAAACATTTTATATGCCATATTCTGTACATCTCTGAAGTGTTTAAAGATGACCTGCCTTTCTGAAATTATCTTTATCTGACTTTGAAAACATACCTAAATTGATTACAAGTTCATTTGTAATAGGTGACTAATTACTAATCTGCATTTCCTTATTATCCTAAATAGTTGGTAATAATAACTTTCAAGGACAGAAATTTGCATTACACAATTAAATGAGTTGTAGAGGTAAAATACCTTGAATAAGATTAGAAATGTATGTACAGTATGTTTTTACAAAATTAATCTCAAATTTGTATCAATAAACAGAATTTGTTTATAATATGCAGATGTCCAATCCAATGTAAAACATTTAAAACTAGTAAGAGTAGTTTCAATAATCTACCTTTTATCTAATCATATTTATAACCTCTTTTATTCTATTCAGAATAGATTAAATAATTTGCCCTTTTATCCTAGTATATCTGTATCCATCCCCCCCACCTTTTGACCATTACAATTAACACCTCATAACCAATCCCTCTAAACAGTGACAAATATCCATAACTCACTAAAAGGCCAAAAACCACTCACTCCATCTCTTGGGTATATGGGTGTCTTTTCCTTAAAGTTACTCTCTACTGTCTGGGTTTGATGGCATCTTTAGGGGATCCTGAAAAAGAAATGGGCAAGTGTTGGACTTGTATCAAATCCTCAATTAAGTAATCTGTGAGGATGGATCATCTCAGTTAGCCACTTCAAAATATTTCTGAGCAGTGTCTGTGAGGCTACATCATCCCAGCTGGCCACCTCAAAATTGTTATGACAAGTTTGTAGTATAAGACTAATCATTAAGTGGTACTATTCAGCTGAAAGTTGTTATCATAGTCCTGGTGGAATGGTCTGGTGGGAATTTATCTTCTTTTTGTTTGTTTGTTTTCTTTTTCTAGACAGGTTTCCTCTGTGTTAACCATCCTGGCTGTCCTGACACTCACGTTATATGACAGGCTGGCATCAAACTCACTAAACTCAGCCTGACTCTGCTTCCCAAGTGGTGGAATTAAAGGCATATGTCACCAATACCTGCTGGGATTCCATCTTCTTTTTGGAGATCTTAGATATCTGAAAGGCTGAATTATTCATTTCCTTGGTATTTTCCCCAAGTAGTTCCTCCTTCTTCTTTGAATGCTTAATTGTACAAAAGTTTACAAATGCTCCAAGATGGTTCCCTTTATTTTCTTGAGAAGACAAATGCAAAACCTTTCCCCAACCCTAACATTGGAGAGGTTTCTAATCTAATCTTTATCAATTCTGATTTTTGGTTTCTCCTGAAACTTTTGTTTTATCTTCTAAAGCTCTTCTGTCACCCAGAGGAGTATGTTTTCTTACAATAGGCATTAGATTCTTTAATTACTCTAGGAAGGAGTTTCCATGGCGACAGGAAAGGACTGAACTGAATTTTTCATGGGTGCCTTTAAGAGACCCCTCAAGGAATTTCCAAAAGTCAAAGGATTATCCTGAATGTCTTTTGTTGACATACATTCTTTAGCAGAATGCCTGCCATTGCATAATCCAGAAAGGAGGAATATTCTGTTTGGTTTATGTCTATAAAAAACATTGTTTCTTGGAACACCCTGCTTGCAATCCCTTTTAAAATGATCTTGTCTGCCACAATTAAAACATTTGACAATCTTCTTGAAATCATCTCTCCTATCAATGTACCATTATCATGGCCATGAGCTCCAATATTAATTTTATCTGTAATATAATCCTCCAAAGGTCCTGACCTTGCTTTTAAAGGCTTAGTTATTCATTATACTTTTGCATTGCAACATAGCATTTTCAAAGGCCCTAGTTTCAATTATTATTTCTATTTACTGCTGATGTCGATCTTTGTAAGAAATATATAAAGGCTTTCTTTGGGCCTTGTATATATTTTGTGTATGATTCAATTTTCTTTCCTATATCTCCAATTCTTTCTCAAGAATTCAAAGCTGCTGCATGGCATAAATCCAAGAGGTGATCATCATACAGACATTGCCTTTCTAAAGTAGCATAATCTCCTTCTCCAAGAATTTGGTCTTGGTAGATTTCCATACATCTAGTTTTAGTTCAATAATTTTAGCCTCTTATCTGAACTAGGTAGTACATTGTAATGTTTAGAGATAAACTAATAATTATCAAATTTACAACAAAGATCATCAAAATGATAACTAACTAACTAAACCTGGTTTAGTTGATTATCCCTTTGTTTAATTGTTCCATTTTAAAAAGCACCCATTATGTAATCACATAGAGACTTATCTCTTTCCATTGTAATAGTGTTACCCATTTTTTTTTAATGTGGGAAAAATAAAAAAAAAAACCTTTATTTTTAAACTAATGACTTCCTTTAAGAGTCATTTTGGAGATCAGTATGGCAGGTCCTCAGGAAAGTGGGAATTAGTTTACCACAGGACTGGCAATCCCCCTCTTAGGCATATACCCAAATGATCCAAATCAATGCAACAAAGGCATGTGCTCAACTATGTTCATAGCAGCATTATTTGTAATAGCAATAACCTAGAAGCAACCTAGATGCCCCTCAACTGAAGAATGAATAAAGAAGATGTGGTGCATCTACACAATGGAATACTACTCTGCAGAAAAAATAATGGAATCTTGAAATTCACAGGCAAGTGTATGGCACTTGAAGAAACCATCTTGAATGAGGTAACCCAGTCACAGAAAGAGGAGCATGGTATGTACTTGCTCATATATAGATTTTAGACCTAGATCAAAGGATCACCAGCCTATAATTCACACCACCAGAGGAACTAGAATACAAGGTGTATTCTAAGAGATTCATATAAGGTCCCTTTCAGAAGCGGGAAGGAACAAGTTCCCCAGAGCACATGGGAAGTGGGGGGGGGCAGTGAATGGAGAGAGAATAGGAGAAAGAGAAGGGGAGGTGAGGAAAGCATGTGGGACTAGGAAGATTGAGTCAAGGTAGGAATAGAAGACAGAAGACAGAGAGAGAGAGAGAGAGAGAGAGAGAGAGAGAGAGAGAGAAAACATAAAAGAGGGAGCCATTATTGGTTGAAGAGAAAACTGAACCTAAAGAAAGGTCTAGAGATCTACAAGACTGCTGCCAAATAACAATTTGAGCTTCCATGGAAAGGCTACCATAAATGCCCTTCCCATATAGTGAGATCAACAACTAACTTACCCACCATCATGGAATCATGGGGCCCTTCTCTAGTGCCTGTTGGAAACAAAAGCAAACACCCATACCTAAACACTGACTCGAACTAGAATCCAGATGCAGAGGGAAAGGACAAGACCAGGTTGCAGAAACACATAGAGACAGTTGACATGAACAAGGAGGAGCTAACAGGCCCCCAGACTGATAGCTGGGAATCCAGCATGGGACTGACTCAGACCCCCTGAATATGGATCTCAGCCAGAAGGACTGAGCATTCCAAGGGACCTCAGACAGTGGAACCAGGATGTATCCCTGGTGCACAAAAGGACCTTGCGAACACATCCCCCATGGAGGGATACTCCTTTAACCTAGAGACAGGAGAGAAGCCCTAGTCTCTACTTCAAATGACTTGCCAGATTTACATGAGCCTACATGGATGGCATTGCCCTACATGTGGAATTTTGTTGGGGGGATGGGAGGGGAGTGTGGTCAGATCACATGTGTGGGGGGACAGAGAGTAAGAGGGAGGGAGAGGGAACTGAGAGCAACATGTAAAAAAAATAAAAGTCCTAATATCTTATGAAATCTCCAGAAAGTGTCAGTGAACTGTGAGGTGTAGCATGTCTGAATTGGAGAACTAGATTGTGGTGGTGAGCTGAAAGTGTCAGTCTGAGGAGAGAGGATTTAGGGCAAGTCTGCAGCCTATGAGGAGGCAGAGCAAGAAACTGAGTATGTGAGCAAAGCAGAGAGGGATGGAGGGACAGAGACTGAGAGAAACAGAGAGAAAGAAGTAGCTGTACAAACCACACAAGGGATTGTTAGGAAAAAGAATCCCATGTGGCAGCAAGCGCCTGAAGGCAAAAGCCTCTGGAGTTTAGTTGGCAGCAGAAGACTGTTTAGAGAGGTTACAACATAAAAATCCCAAACATGCTCAAATATTTGGGGAGAAAACCAAAGAAAACCTAGTCCTGCCTGCAGCTGAGGCCTGGGCCTGGACCAGTGGCTTTTTCCTGAATTTGTACTTTTATGTTGGGTAGGAATTTGTAACATGAATAATAAAGTCCCAGAGACAGATATTGGGTTTAAGTTGAAAGTCAGAGAAACAAAGAAGCCAGCCACTAGAAATTTCTCACTTTTCCAATGCTCAGACTGAAGGGGTAATTGTGTCTTCTGATTACATATTTATACTGTACTGCTCTCCACCAACCCTCAGAATCCTAGACTCTCCTCAAAATGGCTGGAGACTAATTGTATACAACTGACTTTGGTTCTTCCTTATTTATATACCGTTCTCTTCTAGGATTAAAGGTATGAGCTCTATTAGTCTTTTAGACTGATTCAATTTTATGTAGCTCAGCGTGACCTGAGCGTGACCTTGAACTAACAGAGATCTGTCTGCCTCTGTTTCCAGAGTCCTGGGATTAAAGGTATGTACCACCACTGCCTGGCCTCTATGGCTTGTGTCTGGCTTTGCATTCTGCACACTCAGGCAAGTTATTATAAATACTATATCACCACACTTTGCATTTTCATCAATAAGACAGCATTCAATTGAAAGGATGATGATATGGTTAGGTAAACTTAAATGACTTATACATCTAATTGTCTGAGATGTATCCAGGTTATGTCTGTCTTCTTGGTGTGTTTTTTAACTCTTTCTCTACCCCTATAATTTTTGTAGCATGGGCTACAAGATACATGGTTATCATAAGTGTTACTAAGAGTATACATATTGAAAGTAATGAGAATAGAGACCCAAAGAATGGAAACTGAGTCTTGTTAACATTCATAATAATATACTGTGGATCAATTCACAAATTATCACTGTGCCATTTTTCACTGTTGCCTAAACATCCTGTCTGATTACCCTCAGACTTGAGGCACATCTAATACAAGTCATAGAGAAATGGCTTGTGCGTAAGCAAGTTTCTTTACACTGAAATTATCATAAACAGTGAATAATAAGTGAATTAGAAACTTGTCTAGAGGATACAGCAAAACCATCAGATAAAAATAATATTAAATCTCTCCTCTAGGGAAAGACAGTTGCTTAGTTTTTATGCACTTGTGGCTCCTGAAGTTTCATAGGAGACCTAGAATGAAAGAAAGCCTAGGGGTCCTTACCAAGTTGAGTGTGGTAATATGTTACTTAATCTTGGCATGCAAAGGTAATAGTGGGTCCCAGGAGGGTACAGTAAATGCAATCACACAGGGAGTGTATAGTTTATGTTTTTATATGTATTTCTATGGTTTGTTGCTTATGTAGCATGAATAATATGTAAGTTCACATTTTGGTTATAGTGTAATTAGTAAAATTTCCTTAAAACAAAAGATAAAGATCAGACTTGGTTATGCAACAAATTCACTCATCAGCCTTGTAAGTAATATACTGTCTCTTTATTTTTCATTAGCTTTTTAAGTGAACATTCTAATAATGGATTTCACTATGGCATTTTTATACTTCGTTCTTATTCATCTCTTTTTCCCCAATCTTTCCCTATCCCTTTGACCCTGTCTTGGTTGCACCCTCCCATAGCTGGCTTTCTGCTTTCATGTCACATTCATTTTCTTATCCTCTCTTCTTATACTCCCTCCTTATGATCTCTTCTTCTCCATGCATAATCTCCTATTGAGTTTTATGACCTATACACACACACACACACACTCACACAATTTATGATAAAAGTTAGGGTTCAGATATAAAGTAAAATGTCATATTTTTCTTTAGATTCAGGCTTATTTTACTTACAATATTGATTTATGATTTTCATCATCTTTTCTCTTTTATAAAGGACATAACTTAATTTTTATTTATGTCTAAATAAAATTTTGTAACACATGTGTACTATATCTTTATCCATTAATCTTTCAATGAATACCTATCATGGTGCTAATTATTATCTATTGCAAATAGTACAGTCACACACTTAAATTTATCCAAGAATACTTTGGATAAACACTCAGGAGTGTTGTTACTTAATCAAATAGTAATACATTTAGTCACATGAGGGTCCTCTATACTGATTTTCAGTGACTACACCAGATTATACACCAGATTATATTCCCATTACCAGTGTAAAAATGTACTTTTCTCTTTTACCACATCCATTATTTCTTGTGGTTTTTCATGGTGACAGACATTTTAACTACAGTGAGATGAAAACTCAATAAAAGTTTTAATTTGCATTCACATAATAGCTAAGGATGCTTTCTGCTCTTAATAATGTTTACTAATCACTTATGTTTCTTCTTTCTCCTATGAGTATATGCATGTATATGTTTTGTGTTGTGTATGACTGGATTTGCAAGTGTGCATATATATGCATGTGCTTGTGAAATCCACCTTTATTTTTGATAGAGAGTCTTGTATTGAACCTAGAGTTGCCTAATTTGGCTAGACTGACTGGTCCACAAGTATCATGGATCCTTTTTTTCACTGTCTCAGCTTTGGTGGTATTTCAGATACAGGTGTATCATGAGTTCTATTAGGTCTTAATAACACAGATTCGGATGTAGGGGTAAATGCTGAAAGATCAGAGAGACAAAGGAGAAATAGTAGCCACACCTTACCTACTCAACTTTTCATCCAAAATGCTTCTGTCTTCTCCTGCTTTATATTCCTCCTTTCAACCAGCTATATCACTTCTGGTTTCTCTGTGCAAACCTCCAGACCTCTATGATTAACTAGTGGCTGGCTCTGCCCTCTGATCATCAGGCAAGCTTCATTTGTTAGAGCACAAAAAAAGTATTACCACATTTCCCCCTTTTGTCTAAAATAAAAAAAAGTATAACTAATATAAGAAAAACTATATATGATAACTATGTACAATATATACAGCAGTAAATGCATCAACAATATCTAATTCATTAGCAGTTAGCTAATTCAGAGAAAATACTTCATTATCTACCCTATCTTGGTGAGCCCAAAAGTTTGTACCTAATTCACTTTCTATCCTAACTTGAATTTCCAAACCCAAAATTGTATTTTTTAATGTATGTCAGCACTATATATTTTATACCCTTTTAGTGAATTTCTTTTCTGAATCTGGTAATAAGGAACATTATAACTATAAAGTTTTCAACTCCATCAGAAACATGAGAAAAAATAATATTATCTGAATAAGCAGGAAGTACAAGCAAAATGTGAGAAATGACAGAAACAGCTGACTGCCTCGATAGTCACCAAAGTTCCTCTGAAATGATGAGGCATAAATATTGTGCCTATAGGCTTAGCACATCTGACAGACTTTTCTGTGAAGCAGGATATTCTGAAGAATTGCCCTGTCTTGTCTTAGCAAGGTTTGCAGTCTCCTCTTTTGTGTCCTGTTCGTCCAATTTGCACAACATACTGTCAGAAGTCAAGGCAAGAGCACTTTCTTGCCCAGTGACTAACTTTTGCCACAAATAAAGTAAACTCCATGTGGAATTTTTTCAATGCCCAACATCTTCTCTGAAGTGGATTGGTGCTGCCAAGAGCAGATATGACTCATTGTCATGAAAAAAGAATGTATCTTATTAAAACATCTTAAATACCATATTCTATAGATCTCTGAAGTGTTTAAAGATGATCTGTCTATTTAAAATATATCTCTTCTTGACCTTGAAAACATACATAATATTATTACAAGTTTAGTTGTAATAGGTGACTAATTACAAACCTGAATTCACTTATTATCCTAAATAATAATAATAAATTTAAAGGGCTAAAATTTGCATTACATTGTTAAAGGAGTTGCATAGTATCATACCTTGAAAAAAGTTAAAAATGTATGTACAGTATGTTCTAACAAAAATAATCTCAACTTTGTATCAATATACAAAAATTTCAGGCCAATGTAAAACAATTAAAACAAGTAGTTGCTTTTCTGGTTTAAAAGTGCATTCAATAATCTATCTTTTTGTACTATTTCCATATCCCCCTTTTCCTTTTCAAGCAGATTCAATCATCTACCCTTATGGCCTATCATATCTATATCCCCAATTTTTTTCTTGTCTAAATAAGAGCTCAGAATCTAATCTCTTTTGTTTAATTTTTTTTCCTGACCATTACCAATAACAACTTGTAACCAACCCTTCAAATATAACAAATATCCATAATTCATTGAGTGACCAAAAATCACCCTTTCCACCTCTTGGGAATGTGGGTATGTTTTTTAAAATTTACTTACTGGTATCTGAGGACAATAAAATTTTTATTTTTATTTTTATTTACATATTGATCCCAGTTCCCTCTTTCTCCCTTCCTCCCTCCCTCCTACTTTCCCTCTCTCCCACCTTCTCATTTTCTCCTACCACCCTCTCCTACCCCCCCCCCCTTGTATGGTGATGGCCTCCAGGAGGGATCATCTACATCTGTCAAGTCATTTGGAGTAGGGACTAGGACTTCTCTCCTGTCTCTAGGTTAAGGGAGTGTCCCTCCATGGGAGATGTGCCCCCAAAGTCGTTTTGTGCACCAGGAATTCATCCTGGTTCCACTGGGGCCCATTGGTTCCTCCTTATTCAGGTCAGCTGTCCCTGTTTTTCAGCCTGGTCTTGTCTTCCCTCTCTGCATCTGGATCCAGTTTGGCTCCGTGTTTAGTTGTGGGTGTTTGCTACTGTTTCCATCAGGTACTAGATGAGGGCTTCATGATGGTGGATAAGTTGGTCATTGATCTCACTATAAGGAAAGGGCATTTATGGGGCAACAACAGTTTTAGGGGATCCTGGAAACTAAAATTTGGTTACTTGTCATGTCCTTGGAGAAGCAGCTGTAATAATTTGTTGTTCAGTTTCTACATAATGGAAAAGTGAAGGGCTTGTTTCAAGTCCTAGCTAGAGTAGTCTATGAGGCTGGATCACCTCAGCTAGCCACCTATAAATTGTCCTGAGCAACTTGTAGAACAAAGCTGATTTTAGGTGATGGTTTTCAACTTGGTGGTGTTATCATAGTCCTGATGGGATTATCACTGTGGCACTGCATCATCCATTTGGAGGCTTTACATGTCACTGTTAGGCATGGTCATGGTTAACTGCAAAAAGTGTAAACATTTTAAATGTCACATGTAGGAGATCTCAAAGAGGTTAGGGGATCAATATTTGTTATGTACACCTAGAGAAAAAATACTTAATTTCTAGTTTTATGATACAGAGTCAAGCCCAAATTCATATACAGGAAGCTAGATGAACCCTTTTTCCAAAATTAGTTAGTACTCTGTATGACCATTAATATCATGACAAATCTTTAAAATATTTATACATATTAATCTTATAAATTTTGATATAATATTTTACCTCAAGAAAAGCTATTAAAGAATCAAAATAAAATCAAAAGGTAATAAGATTAGTGGCAATACAATAATCCTTTAATTACTATTTTTCTCATGTGCCATATCAGATGGCTTTTCTGACCTGAGACAGAGACTTTGGAATTTTATTTATCAAGAATGTTTGGAATTCAGAAGCAAATATTCACAGCTAAGCACTAAGACAAACTCCTGGAATGCAATTGTAGAGAGGGAGCAGTGATGAGCAAAAGGGTCAAGACCAGACTGGAAAACCCCACAGAAATGGCTGACCTAAACTAGGGGGAGTTTATGGGCCCCAGTCTGACACCTGAGGAACCATTACAGGACTGAACCCAGTCCCCTGAACATGGGTGTCAGTTAGGAGGCCTGGGTAGTCTATGGGGCCTCTGGTGAATCAGTATTTATCCCGAGCATCCTAATCGACTTTGGGAGCCCATTCCACATAGAGGGATACTCTGTCAGCCTAGACACATGGGGGAGGGCCAAGGCCCTGCTCCAAATGATGTAACAGACTTTGAAGATCCCCCATGCAAGGCTTTACCCACCCTGGGGAGCAGAAAAGGGATGTGGGGGGGGGAGGCAGGGGAGGACAGAAGGGAGATGGAACTGGGATTGACAAGTAAACAAGATTGTTTGTAATTTAAATAAATAAAATAAAGAATGCCTGGGTTTAGAGAAAGAGAGAAAGCTAGCTTTAATTTTTAATAGGACCATGACCACAAAAAGACCATTTGTGTTATATGTTTAAAACAACAGAAAGAAGCATTTGAGAAAATTTATGCAATTTTATCTGGTTGGAGATGAGATATACTAGTAGGCCGATTCAATTCACTCTTTTGGACAGACTCATAGAGGCTTTGAGTCACTTTGACTAAATTTTCTCATTTGTAATCTTTCTTTCCTTATTTATTTCCATCAGTATAGAATGTAGGAGCTCCAGATGTTGGTGTTCCTCATATAATGCGAAGAATAATCCATTTAATTTTCTTTATAAATCGAATTCTCTTGCTTTGGGGATATTTTTTGTTAATCTCTTTAAAAAAATTACTGAAAGCTCTTTGCTAAAGGTAATTTTCTATTCATAATTTGTCAACTTAATCATCACTAAAAGGTACTTCAATTTCTTCTGGGTCTATTCCTGCTAATTGACAAAGTCTGGGTTTTTCTTTTAGAATTAACACAGTATGGCTATTTAACATTCCCTGTGGGAGAACCTTCCTTTGGTATGTCTTCACAGGCTGAGAATTATTATAAGTAGGCACTGTGAAGGTAAATTTTTCTCTGTCTTTTTCTTGTAAATGTATAGTGAAAAAAAATAACCTATTAAATTAATAACTACAAGAGGCCATTCTATAGGCAATAAAGAAGGCAAAGGAATTCCAGACTGTAGAGAGTCCATTGGCTGAATCTCCTTATTAACAGCTCTTAGATCTGTTACCATTCTCCATTTTCCATTTGCCTGATTTCTTTTTAGTAACAAATAGAGGAGAACTTCAAGTGTTGGTTGAATCTTCAATATGCTGAGCAATTAGCTGCTTCTGAACTGGCTGTTCTAAAGCCTGAAGTTTCTCTGCTAAATGCCATTGCTCAACTCATATGCATTTGTCCATCAATTTTAAATTCCTTTGTCTGGGTCTGAATATCTCTATGATCTGTTTTACATAGTTTTTTAAGGAATATGTGATCATCCCACATTAAGGGATCTTATCCCCCTTACTCATAACTCTGGATACCTGTACTTATATATCAAATTCCCACTGGCAGAGATACTCCCATATATATCAGTAAAAATATAAATATATCTTTTAAAAGGGGGAAGTAGAAAATAGCTGAACATTAGTTCCTTTCTCTTTTTTCCCACTGCAAACACAATGTGACTACAAATCATGTTACTACTGACACCTTAGGACCTTGACATGCTGTAAAATCTATGTGCTAATATGTGCTAAAATAAGGATTTTCCTCCTTAAATCTTAAATTTTTTTTTTGGTCTAGTTAATCACAGTGGTTAGTTAATAACTAATACAGAGATATGGTATCATTCAATGTAATAAGCAGTGCCATTACTACAATACACTGCATGTATATTAGACCTTTGGAACAGGTTTATACAAGTAACATGGGAAGTTTGTAACTGTGAGCTTTAAAAGCAGTAGAACATTGTAAGAAGAGTTTAAAAGTCCATCCTGTTATAGAGCAGAACTTTAAGAGAAAGACAGTGGACAAAAGGATCATGAGTATCCACAATAAAATGAGGACTTTGTGAGGAGATAGGAGAGAGTCCATTTAACTCCTGTTCTGATAAACAGTTTTATTTTTTCTGCCAGCATCTTGTTAACTGGAGTGACGTTGAATTCAAAACTCATGGATCAGATGTTTGGCAAAGAAAGTATCAGGGAACATTGCTTTGTTACTATTCCTGCCAGATGTTCTTATGCAGGTATAGAAGAAGAATGTGAAAAGTACAATTTGAAAGGAATACCACTTGTGCAATTCAATAAATGATGCAGATTAGGGCCTAAGATATCAGGCCCACTACCTTTACAATATCAGAAACATTATTATGGTATTCTTTTTTATGTGTCTGTGAGGCTATTTCCACAGAAGATAATTGGAATAGTAAGATTTTGCCTGAGTATCTACATGATCTGATGTTCTGGGAAAAGGACAAAGGGGGAAATGGAACAGGTCAAATGAATGATAGCATTTTCTCTTCTCTGTTCTTTGGGAATATGTGAACAAACTCCTGGCTCCATGTCTCCCCTGCCAAGAAGAACTGTATCCATAAAACGTGAGTCAAAATAAATTTTCCTTAAAATTGATTCTTGGTGGATACTTCCTCACATTAATGAGAAAAGTCACACATACAGTAGTTTACTAGGTTCAAATTCATCCTGTTTAATTCAAGGAGAGGTCAATTGTGTAATAAATACAGTAGAGGAAGTGAATACGATTTTAGATTCACCTATCTACTTCAATTTTGTATCAACTAACTGGTTCTGTTTTGCTTTCTAAGTATATCATTCCTTTCTCAGCCTATGATATTTCCTAAGATGTGAACAAATGCCTATTCATCCTAGGTCAGCCATCAGTGCCAGACAAAGGAAATAAAAGTTTATATTGCATAACCAGTATGTTTACTGGGGTTACTTATAGGAGGAGTATGGGTGAGAAGTGACTTACAATAAAGCATCCAGCCATGATTATCTCTTATCTTTGACAACCAAATAACCTGTGTCTTTTTAGCAAGATAATCCTCAGTAGGATTTGGAGTACCTAGCTGACAGGTTACTGGCATTATAGCCTTGGGCTCTTTATGTCTGTGGGGTGCCAGCATGGAGCAGTGTTTTACAGAGTAAGTCTGCAATTCATCAGCAGGAGTGTCAGGAACAGCTATCTTGTCCTCAGCAGGTGTGAAAGGATTGCAGAGCAGATGTCTTGGTGGCTAAGGAAAAATGATCTCCTTTGCCTGCAGTTGTTTGAAACCGGGAGCCTAGAGAAGCTTGGGTAGCTGGATCATTCATCGCAGGTAACTTCTTTCTTACTGTATCATGGAGTACTTCTCTTCTGTCTTGAAGCTACAGTATGTTCAAAACTGGAGCTGTCAGATTGGCCCTGGTTGCCTAGAAGTGTGTATGCAAATAAATTTGGAAACGAGGCCAATGCAGGTACTGCTATTAAAAACCTTTCTGAATGAATTATTTGACATCTGAAGTTTCCTCTTTTATATTTAACTATGATAAGTTTTGTCAAAGTGTTCCTTAGGGTGTCATGCCACTAGTTGTTACTCACATGTGTTTATTTCCTGAAGTACATATAAGTAGGATTGATTTTATTCCTGTCTCTAAAATGCTGACTATAAATTGTATATATGTAAATTATATTGCTTAAATCACAGTAATTGCTGGAAACTTTATGAAACATTTGTTTATGCATGTGGAAATGTTCAGTCAGTGATGAGAAACAGTAATGTTTTAACATTTATAATTCTGAACCTATTCTACACCGATTACTTCAATATAAATCAAAATACTCAAATTACTTATTCTGCATGTTGTAAAATCAGAGATTTCTGCTCTTCACTCATTTAGTTTACAAAGTAAGTGGCAATGTACTTATATATAAGTATTAATTCATCATTCATCGTTCATAGAGCCCAAATTATTTCAGGGTAGTTCTTTTGTGGATCAGTACATGTAAGATATTTAAAAATCTATAGTTAAAAATATGTATTTGACCCAATTATCCATCTTTGCATTGGAATATACTTCTCTACTAGGTACAAATGAACCATATCAAACTAAACTGGAAACACTCACACTGAGTGCTACATCATCAGAAGTTTTAAGGACACATAGAGGACTCTATAACATACAAGTTGTTTTCTGAAGACACAAAATTCCATTCTCCTGAATCAACTCTAAAGATGTCACCACTACTTCAACCCTTACTAATAAATAACCCAAAGTTACACTGTGTTAAACAATCATTATATTTACCTCAATTGGTGTTTTTTTTTTTTTTTTTTTTTTTTTTTTTTTTTTTGTTCATTCCTCTTAAAACCTAGTGCATGACTTTCCTAGTGTGAGAGCTCTATTTTTTAAGTGGAGGTTACTCTTCCCTGACATATTTCACTTGAAATGTAGAAGGAAAATTTTCCAAAGTTTGTCTCTTAACATATTCTATCCTTTATATTATTCAATTATCAGTTTCCATCACTCTAGGATAAGTGATCATGATGCTGTAAAAAATAATTATCAAAGTTTATGAACATGGCTATTGTGACAATTGATGTTCATAATTACTATTTCTTTCTTGAAGCCAAGGAATAGAGTAAAAAGGAACATGCTCACTACACATGGCTAAATAAATTCATATTTATTTGTTCTTTATCAGTTAAATATATATTGAAATATACATGTGAATGCATAGAGCTTGGAATGGAGATTCCAGTGGGATTCAACAGGCAAGGGCCATGCATACCAGAAGGCACTTCATAGACTTCTTTTTTATATTAGAAAATGAGTAGAAATTTTTGTTTGAAGAAAAAATCTGCACATTAAAAAATTTTAATGTTTCTCATGATATACACCTATTATTTCTGACACAACCTAGGTAAAATAGTATAATTTACTTAAGTACATGCACAGTAATTTTAGAATAAAACTGCCATTTACTTTATAAACAGGGAATTCTGACCTGCCTGTTTTGGAAAACCTCAAAAGTACTTTAAATCATATATATATATTAAGGCATATATTTTATGTATTGTGATTAATTCTCCAGTAACCATGTCTTTCTCTTTGCATGGCTCTCAGATTTGAAAACCTAAATTGGTAGTAAAGGATGTAGAAAGGAATTAAAGTCACATTCAAACATAAGATCTACTCAAATACCTTGTAGAAGTGGAATGGATTGAAAAATTCAAGCATGACTAAAAAGTACATTCCCCACTAGTTGGTAGATTTTGCTTTCTATTTGTCACTGCCACCTTGGATAGCAGTGAACATTAATAATGCATAGGTGCTAGGAATGTATTAGCAGCTAACCTTGTGAAGAAATCAGCTGGGGACTCAGAAGAGCTATAAAAGGAAGAAAGACTGAGGGAAGGAGGAAGAATGGGAGGGAGTAAGGAAAAGAAAGATGGAACATGTGAATATGCATCAACACCAAAGTATCATTTTTATTTATTGGCAGGATTTGGAAAGCAGTGTCTGGTGTGCAGGCAGCTATATATCATTGTAAACAAAACCCAGAAATCCTTGGAATGGGGCCATAATTGAGTTCATTGATCAAATTCATGTTCCACTCTCATGTCATCCTACTTCCCTACACTGAATTACTGACCTATATATCTAACCTAGAGATACACCCCTGGGAGATCAAACATATTGGCACACTTAAGCAAATAAGAAGTTTTAGGAAATAGTATATTAGACAACTTTCTTAGAGCAACACTACAAAATGCCTGTTGTACATTCATCATGTATGATTTTAGATTTCCTTTAGGGCATTGCAAATAGGTATATTGTGCAAATTTTTATTCTGATCCGATATCCCTATTACAGAACAAGCAAAATAAAAATACTAAAAGATTACTGACAAAGTATAATAGTTTAAGCACAATGTTCTTAATGATGTCTGAATTTCTTTAAAAAAAACATGAGCTTAATTTTAGATTAAATTATAAGTTATTGCAAGTCAGAAACAAATCATTTGGGGGAAGCAACTCATGTATTTTCCATGAAGAAGGCTATGTGTGATGTCTTTGCTGATGTTCAATAACCCAGGTTATTGCTGTTAAGATAATGACAGCTTCTATGCTTTGCTTTCCTAAAGCCCAGCACATACTCTGACACCACAGTTGGAGTCTTGTCCATGTATTAACATGACTGGGACAATGTAAGAAGTTAAGAAAACAGGTGAAAAAATAAATGTCTAGCATACAAACATTGTTTCTTAACAAAATGCTACTGAGTCAAGACTTTACAAGCTTAGAGTCTGTCATCCTAAGAGGACCACATGATAAAACACAGAGCTTGTATGAGTATTACTTCATCTTTGTTATATCTGCTGAAAAATCAATTATCTTGACTTATTTTGGTCTCATTTTTTATACGAGTTAAACTTTATTGATCTATTATTATAATTAGAATTATGATTCCTTATCATAATTTTCTCATTTGGGGAAACATCACAGAATATTTTTATTTTACCATAGTAAATTTACCATTTAATGCTTTAAAGCATGTGAGCTCTTTGAAAAAAGGTAGTTGCTTGAGATATTTATACTATATATTTTTTCTACTTTTTATTAATTTATTTTTCTTATTTTACATATCAATTTCAGTTACCTCTTTCTCCCTTCCTTCCTCTCTTCCTCTCATGCTCCTTAACCACCCTCCCATTCCATTCCTTGATGCCTTCCAAGAAGGATCAATAAAATCATTTTCAACAATAATTTTGTTTAGAAGATTCAAAGATGAACAAATGAATGTTATAGAAATTAATCGAGTCAAAATTGCTTACCTGCATGATATTGCTAGATAATCTTTTGAGCAAATACTAAGCATCTTAGCTTTGATTTAAGGAAAAATATATATAATTACATAGCACAAATAAAGACTACTTGAAAATAATATATAACTGAAAGCATAAATGTGCATAATACAAACTTCTTATTCCTTAATACAAAACATTTTACAGATTGAAATTTATCTGCAATGTATCCATAGAGATGAATTATTTTGATTAAAACCCACCAGTATGTAGCTATGTACCTATTACAACTGAACTCTTTTCTTTACCAAATGCCAAGTGGAGTTCCTGTAAAGAAAGCAAGTTTTGAAAATAACTGGTAGCCTTGCACATTTTGTTAACATCTTCCAATATTTTAACAGAAATTCAATTTCTTTGACTCTAAGTGAGGGATTGTAATTAACTCATTCTTCCCATAGGGGTATAGAAATGTGTAGAACCTTGTCTCCCTTTCTCCGTTAACTGACATGCTGAGATTCCTTTCTTGTTGCATTGAAAAATATTAATACTTTGGGATTTTCAATGCAATCCCACTGGAATATTATCCAATTTCTCTTGATATAAATTTTTTACTTCTGAGCTAATTCAGTCCAGATATTTCTTTTTTGGGATACATTGCAGTAATCCATTAAGTAAGAAAAATAGAATCCAAAGGAAATATTAACCAGTAGAGTTCAATTAAAAAAGTCATTATGGCAGAGTCGTGAACCAACAGGAAGATAAGAGATGTGTAAGGAATACAAACTAGAGCTGCATTTTTCGTTACAGCGAAACTTCAAGGTGATCTTCTCTTTTGCTGTTTAGAAAGTGTTACTCTACAGAAGTCTGAACATGTTTGCTTGGTTTACTGAATCATGGGTTAATGAACTGATACTTTTCATTATAACTTCTCTGGTATCAAAATGATAGCTAGACATTTCTTTTTCAGCCTATTAAAATTTATATCAATTCAACTATGTAAAACAATATTCCATTCATTTATCAAAGATAGAGACTGAAGCATAAAATTTAAACAGAACAAAGAGAATTATGGTTATTGAGCAGGACTAAAGATTGCAATTTTAAATCTGATACCTAGGGTTTATGAAGAAAATCTAACATTTAAAAAGTAACTTGATAAGATCATGTGGTAGATTAAAAAAAAATTAGGGATGATAAGAAATACAAATATGCAAATATATAAGAAAATTATATCAATATAAATGTAAGTATTGTGAGAGAGACTTTATATAGAGGACAATGTGTTTTATTCTCAAATTAACAATCATTTTTATTAAACTGACTTTACAAAATTATATTATATACATGTTAAAAAGTTTAGTAAATTGTATATTATTGTTGGATAATTGAATTAATCAATTATTATGTAAGCAATATTTATTAATTTTAGTGTCAGTACAGTGATAATTCAAAACTAGAGGATTAAAACTACTGTTACAATTTATATTCATAATTTAGTATCCATTTTAATAAAGTTATAACTTTAAAAACTGACACAGTATATATTTGAAAAAAGATAAGTGATTGAATCTTGATGGTGAAAACTAGTCATGTGATTGAGAAATTTTGAGATAACATGTAACCTGAATACCTCAAATGTTTGAAGTATGGAGTTAGGCATACTATTAAAAAAATAAAAAATATGGGATTAATATATCATTAATACATAATTAACTGTAGTCAAGGGAGAATTTCTTAAAAATATAATTCAGATAATAAAATGCAGATGGGAAATATAAATACAGAATAGTTGTTTCATTTCTGGAGTTGAACAGTTATGAAATCAAGATATGTTTCAAAAATTATGAAAAATTTCAGTATAAATTAAAACAGTAACTAACATTATTTGAAACAAAAAGGGACAGAGTCAATACACAGTAATCACCTTGAATCTGTTCAGAGAGACAGAACTCAGGCCCTTATGGCTTAGAGGTCCAGGGCAAAGGACAGCGGAGGTGTGAGGCTCCTTTATAGGGTATGAAATATTTTGGAATGGGTAAATGCTGACTTCACAGCACTTTGACTACAGTTAATCCTTCTAAATTGTCTGCAAATTATGGCTTATTTTATGTTATGTGAATTACATCTCATTAAAATGGCTCATCATTTAAAGCTAAGTTTAGAACCAAGGTGATATAAGCCAGAAATTATTAATTTTAACCAAATATATATATATATATACCATAAAATGCATTATCTTATGATTTAATTATTCTATTAAATGTTTAACTTTTAAATACACAAATTCAGCCAATAACAGAGGCAAAAGTTTTCTTTCTATAGAGAATAGAGGAAATAGAAAAAGAAAATGCCGTTTGTTGGATTCAGTGTGGAAATAATGTGTTTGGGACCTAATGTTTTATTTTCATATCTTTAAAAATGGATTTACACTATTTGTTTGAGTTATACGTTTATGTCAATAATGAATGCATATATATTGAAGACAAATATGAGAACTAATAAAACAAATATCATTCCTTAATTTGTCACAGTTTTACTGTAATATGTACTCAAAGCTTTGTCTGTTAATTATAAAGAAGTATGGGTCTTCTTTTTTATTCTTGTCTTTGAGTAGAAACTTAGAAATGGTCTTTGCTGTCTGATGAATTACTGTATTCTTTGAACAGAATTCTGCTAAACCATCTAAGATATTTGAGAAACTATCTTCCATTTAAACATTAGGGTAGGGATTAAACTGTGAAAAGATTGCCTATTATGGCAATAGAAATTCAATGTTCTGAAGATTCTAGAAAGATAAAATAGCTCTAAATTTTCCATTATTGAATTACTTGTATTGGAATAAAAGTGAAAATCAAATTAATGATTAAAATAAAATATGAAAAGAATGTTTGTGGCTCTTCAGTTTTCAAATATAATTATTTCTCTTACAATATCATTTTGTTTTCTTCCTTAAGTTCAACAGTTTTAAGCTTTCAGTTAGTTGCTGAAAGTTTGGTATAGGATACTACGTATTTAAAGGAGTAAATTTTGTCATAATTTACAGTGGTGAAACCTGTTAAGCATACTCATTTCAAAAATTTTAAGATTTGCAAGTAAAACTTAATGAAATGGAAATCTGGTTTGTAATTATATCCAGCTCAGCCTAGAAGTTCATAATACTGTCAGTGTGAGTGGTCATGGGTAACTAAGAAAAGCAGCTACGTAGCACCTTTATCAGAGACATTTCTAGGTTCATTGCACATTCTTCATTTATCTTTTGGAGATTGATTTGTTATTTCAATTTATATTGAAATTTTACTAATTAAAATGAAGATATTCAACTATGGAAAAGGAAAATGAAAGTGAGAATTTGAAAAGGACACACTGTTCTACATGATGTGGTATAAAAATATCCTAAGAATTGGAGAATTAAATACTATACTTATTTGGTTATTCAAAACATAAAAAGTAGTTTTGAAACATTAAAGGCATCTTCTTATTAATAAGCACAGTCTGATATATTGTTTGTGGATGACCACACTGACATCAAATGTTAAACATTTCAATTTGTTTTCAAGTGCAAATTGATATCCTGGTTGACATGTCCATGATTGTTTCATAAACTGAGTATGAATTAGACCTCAGGATTATGTTTCTTTGGTAAAGAACACTAATACAGCAGAGTCAAAATCTTAAATGTCAGAGTTGCAGTGGGGAGAAAGATTCTGGAGCAGTTAATTGTGTTCCAGACCTCTGTATTTCTGCTCAGCACCTGGAGCATAGTTAGTGGTCACAGAGCACCTGTACTCAGAGATCAGATCCCTCCATTCATACTTAATAGGCACAACAGAAAGAATATCTTCCATGAAGGTAACAGAGTGTTCACATATTAGAAAAAAAACAACAAGTATCTAAATCAAACAAATAGAATATCTAGAATACATAACATTATAGTGTTTGTGTGTAGCACGCATATACCCTACAGTTTCAAACTTCATCAGTAACTGAGTACAATTTTCTAATATTCAAAGTGCTATGGCAAAGATAAAAATTAACACAGCCATCTGAGGTTTACAAAAAAGTCATGAACATACATCACAGAAGAGACAACATGCTTAACACACGGCACCAGTGTAACCAGATCTCTACGTGTAGAGGAATGAAACATACCTCTCTCTCTCTCACACAGACACACACACACACACACACACACACACACACACACACACACATACAAACTCTACTTGGATCAAAGAGCTAAATATCTGAGTTAAAAATCTGCAATTTCAGAAGAAAGAGAAAGAAGACACTAAGCTCAGGGAAAGTGTGTATGAATAGTACACAACACCCAAGAAATGAGACAAAAAATCAATAAGTGGGACTTCATAAAATTGAAAAATTCTGTACAGCAAAGGAAACTGTCAGATAATGGAGGGAAAAGGGAGTCTAGTACTGGAAAGAAATTTTTGCAGCTCTGTATGTAATAGAGGATTAATGTCTAGAATATACAAGGAACTATGAAAACAAAAGTCCAAGAAAAATGACTTAAGTAAAAGGTGAACTATGGTATTAGACAGAGTTCTCAAAAGAAAAATTAACATGGATAAGAAATATAGTTCACATCCATGCAACAAAGACATGTGTTCAGCTATGTTCATAGCAGCATTATTTGTAATAGCAAGAACCTGGAAGCAACGTAGATACCCCTCAGTTGAAGAATGGATAAAGAAGATGTGGCACATTTACACAATGGAATATTACTCTGTGGGTGGGGCAATGGAATCTTGAAATTTGCAGTCAAGTGGATGAAACTTGAAGAAACCATCCTGAATGAGGTAACCCAGTCACAAAAAGAAGAGCTTGGTATGTACTCGCTTATATATGGATTTTAGACATAGAGCAAAGGATCACCAGCCTATAGTTAATGCCACCAGAGAAACTAGGATACAAGGAGAATTCTAAGATTGATATAAGGTCCCTCAGAGAAGGGGAAAGAGACAAAATTGTAACTAGCACAGAGAACATTGTGAGGAAAGTAATATACTTTAGAGCACCCAGTCCTAAATGGGATGCATTTATCCAAACCTTCTTCTCAGGGCTAAGGGATCTATGTGGCAGAGAAGACAGAAACATTGTTAAGAACCAGAGGTAGTAGATAACTCCAAGGCAACATTTTCTTTCAGACACAATAGGAATAATACACATATAATGCTAGATTGACTGAACATATTTATAGAACATGAATGTAATTTCAAAGCAGAAAAAGAATGGTACTGACAATGGGAATTGGACATGAAGTCATACAAATAAAAAATATTTGAAATTGCATTTATTGTGATAATTATTCTTTTTTATAACCAAATGCTTTTTATTTGACTTTTGAATATTATGTAAAATAATTGGTTTTCTTATGACATTTCTGTACACAAAAATCATTGTACTGTGTTCATATTCACCCCTCATTTTCCTCTTCTGTTCCCATACCTCCTGTTCAGTCCCTTCCTTCATGAAATAAACCCTCCTCCCTCCTATGCTTTCATAGAGATTAGAATTGATTCAAATTCTGCATAAGAGAAAATATATTTGTCTTTCTTAACCTATAACTTTCTTGTTCCCCTTCCTTTTAAACAACTTCTTTCTCCCTTCTACTTTAATGTCATACATGAACATTGCCTCTAAAGAATAAACAATAAGACAAATGGAATTACTTGAAACAGAAAAGGTTCTATTCATCAAGAGAAACAACACCAAAAAGATACAACCTTAGAAATGGAAGAAAAAATTTGCCAACTATACATGTGATTAATTACCACACTATATAATGAACAATTCAATAGCAAGAAACCAAATAGCTATATTTAATTGGCAAAAGATCTGAATAGATATTTCTGAAAGGAAAACACACAAATGGCCAACAGATATATAATAAGATGCTGAGAAATTAAACCAGAAAAAGTTTTCAGCCTGTACTTATTACAATGTTCCCCTTTCCCCCCAAAACAGCTTTGTAGACCAGTTGGCCTCACCTTTTCAGAGATATGACAGCCTCTGCCTCCTGATTGCTGGGATTAAAGGCTTATGCAACCACCACATACTATGGCCTTCTAAAAAATTGCTGGCAATGATGTGGAGTAAAGGAACTGTCATGGGCAATTGTCAATGGGATTATAAATAGCATACTATCATGAACAATAAGTATGGAGACTCCTCACATAATTAAAGATAGAACTACTGTATAACCCATTACTATTACTACTACTGGTATGTATACAAAGGAAATGAAGTCAGCATGTCAAAGAGATATACATACTCCCATGTTCATTAAGGTGTGGTGCACAATAGACAAAGTAGATAATTAACCTCAGTATTTAACAATAGATTAATATATAAGGAAATATGTGCATGTACATGCATAAATATACACATATATCACCATGATATAAGTTTCTGTCATTTGAGACAAGATAGATGAACATGAAAGGTGTCAAATAAAATTAATCAACACAAAAAGATAATTGCCACTTAATGTCACTCATATAGAAACTAAATTACTCAATCAGTTGTTCTCATAGGATAGTATAGAATGATGGTATACACACACACACACATTTTTCTTATTTTACATATCAATCTCAGTTTCCACTCCTTCGCTCCCATGCCCCCTGGCCCCACTCTTTTCCCATTCCCCACCCAGACCACAGGGAGCGTAATGCCTTCTAGGAGGGATTATCAAAATCTGTCAAGTTATTTGGATTATGGACTAGGACCTCTCTCATTTTTCTAGGCTAAGGGAGTATCCCTCCATTGAGAATGTGTTTCCAAAGTCCTTTTGTGCACCAGGAATATATCTTGGTTCCACTGTCAGAGCTCCCTTAGACTTCCCAGGCCTTCTAACTGAGACCAATGTGCAGAACATCTTAGTCAGTCCAATGATGGTTTCCCAGCTATCAGTATGGGGGTCCATGAGCTCCCCCTTGTTCAGGTCAGCTCTCTCTGTGGGTTTCTGGAGCCTAGTTTTGACCCCATTTTCTTATCACTCCTCCCTCTCTGTATCTGGATTCCAGGAGTTCAGCTCAGTGTTTAGCTGTGGGTGTCTGCTTCTGTTTCCATTAGCTACTAGATGAGGGATCTATGATGGCATATAAGTTAGTTATCAATCTCATTATTAGGGAAGGGCATTTAAGGTAGCCTTTCCATTGGAGCTCAGATTGTTAATTGGGATCATTCTTGTAGGTTCCTGGACATTTCTCTATAGTTAGTTTTCTTTTCAAACCTGTAATGCCTCCCTCTTTTATGGTCTCTCTCTCTCTCTCTCTCTCTCTCTCTCTCTCTCTCTCTCTCTCTCTCTTATTTTTCTTTCATCTATTCCTCCCCTGACTCGATGTTCCTAGTTCCAACATGCTCTCCTCCCTATCCTAGTTTCTCTGTTGGTGTGAATTACAGGCTGGTGGTTCTTTGCTCTATGTCTAAAATCTATATAGGAGTGAGTATATACCATGCTCCTCTTTTTGTGACTGGGTTACCTCACTCAGGATGGTTTATTCAAGTTCCAACCATTTGCCTGCGAATTTCAAGATTCCATTGTATTTTTCCACAGAGTAGTATTTCATTGTATAAATGTGCCACATCTTCTTTATCCATTTTTCACTTGTGGGGGATCTAGGTTGCTTCCAGGTTCTTGGTCTTTACAAATGATGTTGCTATCAACATAGTTGAACAGATGTCCTTGTTGAATGAATGGGAATCATTTTGTTATATGCCTAAGAATGGAGTTTCCCTGTCCTTTGGTAAACTGACTTCCATTTTCCTGAGGAACCACTCTATTGATCTCCACAATGGATGTACATGTTTGCACTCACACCAGCAGTGGTGGAGTGTTCCCATTTCTCCACATCCTCTCCAGCATAAGTTGTCATTGGTGTTTCTAATTTAACCATTCTAGCAGGAGTAAGATGATGGGAGATGTCATTCTGTAAATATGCTTCTCATACTGGATAATGAATAAAGCACTGTTGGCCAACAGGAAAGGAAGATAGGCGGGACTAGGAGACAAGGAGGAAAGAAGAAGTAGTAAGGAGGAGTCAACATGGAGAGTCTGGAGAGAGCAGGATGCCAGCCTGCTCTCCGAGGGCAGCATAGAAATACATAGATTAACAGAAATGGGTTAATACTTAAGACAAAGCTAGCCAATATGAAACTAGTACCTGGCCAACAGCATTTTATCAAATACATAGTCTCTGTGCATTATTTGGGGCTGGCATGGCAGAGGGACAAGACCAGCAGCAGGAGGAAAAACCTTACTCCTTACAGTAATATGGAATCATGGAATTGTTTTCATTTGCATTTCCCTGATAGCTAAGTATGTTGAGCTCTTTCTTAAGTGTCTTTCAGCCTTTTCGATTTCATCTATTGAGAGTTCTCTCTTCATTTCTGTACCCCATTTTTAATAGGGTTATTAGGTGTTTTGTTGACTAGTTTCTTGAGTTCTTTGTATATTTTGAGGTTCAGCCCTCTGTCAGATGTAGGGTTGGTGAAGATCTTTTCCCAGTCTGTGGACTGCCATTTGGTCTTGTTAACTGTGTTCTTTGCCTTACAGAAGTTTCTCAGTTTGATGAGGTCCCATTTATTAATTGTTGGTCTCAATGTCTGTGCTACTGGAATTATGTTCAGGAAGCAGTCTCCTGTACCAATTTGTTGAAGGGTACCTACCATTTTTTCTCTTCTAAGATGTTCAGTATGGCTGGATTCATGTTGAGGTTTTTGATCAATTTGGACTTGTGTTTTAGTTTGTTTATATGGAGGATCACATTGATAGATTTTCATATGTTGATCCATCCCTCCAACCATTGGATGAAGCCTACTTGGTTATGGTAGATAATTTTTTTTGATGTGTATTTGGATCAAATTTTCCAGTATTTTTGCATCAAAGTTCATGAGGAATTTCTCTATCTAGTGTGTCATTGTGTGGTTTGTTTACCAAGGTAATTGTAGCCTTGTAAAGAGTTTGGTAATGAAACTACTCTATTTTGAGGCACAATTTGAGGAGTGTTGGATCTATATGCAGTCTTTTACACACTACCTTCCAGTTGTGCCAGCACCATTTATTGAAGATGCTTTCCTCCTTCTATTGTACACTTTTAGCTGTTTTGTCAAAAATCAGGTGTCCATAGGTGTGTGGGTTAATATCAGGATTTTTGATTCAATTCCATTGGTCTGCCTGTCTGTTTTTGTTCCAATATAAGGCTGTTTTCAGGACTATATCTCTATAGTAGAGCTTGAAGTTGGGGAAGGTGATGCCTCCTCAAATTCCTTTATTGTATAGGGTTCTTTGGCTATCCTGGGTCTTTTGTTTTTCATATAAAGTTGATTATTATAGTTTCAAGGTCAGTGGAGAATTTTGCTGGGATTTTGATGGGGATTAAATTGAATCTGTAGATTGATTTTGGTAAGGTTGCCATTTTTACTATGTTTATCCTACCTATCCAAGAGAATGGGAGATCTTTCTGTTTTCTGGCATCTTCTTTAATTTCTATCTTTAAAAACACAAAGTTCTCACTCTATTAAGTCTTTCACTCATTTGGTAGCTGTTACCACAAGATACTTTATGTGGTTATTATAAATGGTTATGTTTCTCTGATTTCTGTCTCATGCCCTTTGTCATCTGTATATTATAGTAGGGTACTGATTTTTTTTTAAATTTTTTTTTCTTTTTTTTTTAGTTTCTCTTGTATCCTGCTAGTTTTTCTGAAGGTGTTTATCAGTTGTAGGAGTAGATAGAGATTTTTGGGTCGCTTATGTAAGCTATTATATCATCTGCAAATAGTGACAGTTTGATTTCTTCCTTTACAATTTGGATCTCCTTGATCCCCTTTTGTTGTCTTATTCCTTTAGCTAGAACTTCAAGTATAATATTAAAGAGATATGGAGATAGAGGGAAGTCTTGTCTTGTTCCTGAATTTATAGGAATCACCTTAAGCTTCTCTCCATTGAGTTTGATGTTGGTTGTTGGTTTACAGTATATTGCTTTTATTATGTTTAGGTATGTTCCTGTTATCCCTGATATCTCCAAGAACTTTATCATGAAAGGGTGTTGAATTTGGTCAAAGGCTTTTTCAGCATCTAGTGAGGTGATCATGTGGTTTTTCTTTTTCAGTTTGTTTATATGGTGGATTACATTGATCGATGTGTGTGTGTGTGTGTGTGTGTGTGTGTGTGTGTGTGTGTTAAACCATCCCTGCAACCCAGGGATGATGCCTACTATATCATGGTGGATTATTTCTCTGATGTGTTCTTGGATTTGATTTGCTAGTGTTTTATTGAGTAATTTTGCATCAATGTTCATGAAGGATATTAATCTATAGTTGTCTTTCTTAGTTGTGTCTTTGTGGCTTGGGTACCAAGGTAATTGTGGCCTCATAAAAAGTTTGGTAATGAACCTTCTGCTTCTATTTTGTGGAAGAATTTAAGGAGTATTAGTATTAGTTCTTCTTTGAATTTCTGGTATAATTTTGCATGGAAGCCATCTGGCCATGGGCTTTTTTGGGTTTTGAAGACTGTTGATGACTGCCTCTATTTCATTAGTTGTTATAGGTCTATTTTAGTTGCTTATCTGATCTTGGTTTAATTTTGTTAAGTTATCCAGAAATTTGTCCATTTCCTTTGAATTTTCAAATTTTGTGCAGTACAAGTTTTCATAGTATGACATGAAATTTATCTGGATTTCCTCATTGTCCATTGTTATGACCCCCTTTTCATTTCTGATTTTGTTTATTTACATGATCTCTCTCTGCTTTTTGGTTAATTTGGATAAAGGTTTGTCTATCTTTTTGATTTTCTTGAAAACCAACTGTTTGTTACCTTGATTTTATGTATTGTTTTCACCGTTTCTTCTTTATTGATTTTAGCCCTCAAATTGATTATTTCCTGGCGTCTACTTCTCCAGAGTGAGTTTTCTTTGTTTTTTTTTCTAAGGTTTTCAGTGGTGCTGTTAATTCTCTAATGTGACTATTCTCAGTTTTTTCTATATGGGGACTTAGGGCAATGAACTTCCCTCATAGCACTGCTTTCAAGGTGTCCCATAAGTTCAGGTATGTTTTGTTCTCATTCTTGTTGAATTCTCGAAAGTCCTTAATATCTTTATTTCTTCTTTTACCTAGACATGGTGCAATTGTGAATTGTTCATTTTCCATGAGTCAGTAGGGTTTCTGTGATTTGTGTTGTTGAATTTCAGCTTTAAAGCATGGTGGTCTGATAAGATACAGGGACTATTCTTTTTTCTTTCTTTCTTTTTTTTTTTTTTTTTTTTTTTTGATTTCTGTTGTGGTTTGTTATGTTGCTGAGTATATCGTTGACTTTAAAGAAGGTTCAATGTGGAGCAGAGAAGAAGATATATTCTTTTGTGTTTGGTTGGTATGGTCTATAGATGTCTGTTAAACCCTATTGAGGCATAACTTTTGTTAGTTCTTTTGTTTCTTTGTTAAGTTTCTAAGTTTTGGTCCTGTGTAGCAGTGAGATTGAGGTAGTGAAGTCTCCCACTATGAGCGTGTGAAGTTTTATGTGAGCTTTGCATTTTAATAGTATTTCTTTTACGAATGTAGATGCCTTTGTATTTGGGGCATAGATGTTCAGAATTGAGACTTTGTGCAGATAGATTTCTCCTGTGATGAATATGAAATGACAATCTTCATCTCTTTTGATTGATTTTGGTTTGAAGTCTAACTTGTTAGATATTCTTACCCAGTTTTTCTTTTTCAAGCATTCCCTCAGTTTGTGTTTTCTTTATTGTCTCTATTTCAGGTTTTAGTTATTAAACTGTATGAATTGTTTTCTTTATCTGATTTTTTTCTTGGCTTTCCTTGCTTTCTTTAAGAGATTTATTCATTTTATGTGGTCTTTTCTGCTATTTCTTCAAATTTTTTGTTTAATTTTTCTTCCATTCTTTAAGGGCCTCTATCATTTGTATGAAGTTATTTTTCAAGTTGTTCTCTTCTGCTTCATCTGCTTTGGTGTTTTTCAAGTGTAGGTGTAGAGTCCCTAGATCCGGTGGTTCATACTGGTCTTTTTATCACTGGGTGCTTTCTTGTATTACCATCATCTCATGGCTTTGTCCAGTGGCTCTATGTAAGGAGTAAGGTTTTGTCCTCCTGCCGCCAGTCTTGTCCCACCGCCGCACCAGACCCAAATACTAGACCTAGACTCTGTATTTGATACAATGCTGTTGGCCAGGTACTAATTTCTTATTGGCTAGCTCTGTCTTAATTATTAACCCATTTCTATGTATTTCCAGGTGGTCTTACCGGAGAGCAGGGGGCCGGCGGTTCTGTTCTTGCCTTTTTCTCCATGCTGGCTCCTCCTTCCTACTTCCTCTTTCCTCCTTGTCTCCTAGTCCCACCTATTTTGCTTTCCTATTGGCCAAAAATGCTTTGTTCATTAAACCAGTATAAGAAACATATCTACAGAATGATATCTCCCATAAGCTCTAGGTGTAGTCTCCTCCTCTACCCTTCTCTCCAGGTGGCTGTAGCTGGGTCAGGAGTTCAATGGCTGTAACTCTGTATGATTGGAGCTATCTTGGAGCTCTCTCAAGCAGACACCACAGCAGGGCCAACGATGTGGGGAAGGCAGGCTTAAGATGGTCTCAAGGACTCAGGCAGAGGACAGGCAATTAGCCCAAAGATCAGGTGAGTGTTTGTTCAAGGTGGGCTCTTGTGAATAGGAGGATCCAGTATGCTCAAAGCAAGTTTCAAGGCAATCAGCAATGGAAGAGTGTTGGACTCATGCCATGCTGTGGCAAAAGTCTCACCCATGTAGTGGACCCAAGAGGGGCAAGGTTGAGGGGATGGCAGGCTCTGAGTAGTGTATGGACTAGACCAGGACCGAACCACTCAGGCCAATGTTATGGGGGAGGGGGAGTGAGATGCAAAGCTAATGCAGGGAGTTCCCAGGGACAGATATAGGGGCATTCAGCTTGGGTTGGTCCCAGACTCACCTCATTCACAGGACAGGCTATGGGGCACAAAGATCAGGTGAGTGCAGGATTAAGGTGGTTCCGTGTGGATATGCAGGTCCAGTATGCTCAGAACCAACCCAGGAAATTCCGAGGAGGTGGACAGGGTGTTGGCCCTGTGCTCTGACCTATTGTTCACCAGCACAGTGGGCCCAGCAGGTCCAAGTATGAGGAGAAAGAAGTCATACATTATTCAAATTCACCTTTATCAATAGAAAATTGTGATTCAGATATTGGGATAAGAACCTGAAAGATCAAAGAAGCCAGGAGCAGCCACCAGTCACTCCTATGTCTACCATTCTCTACCCAAAAGGGGCCAAGATCCTCTCCCCCACCTTACTAATTTTTGTTTCCTCTCTGTATACAATCCCTTGGGACTCTGTGGTAAATTTAGGTCATCTATAGCTAACTCTATCCTCTGATTCCAAGAAAGATTTATTTGTTCAGGACACAACATATCACACAACAAGTCACCCTTTATGTATAAAAAGCCTTGTAAAGATGGAAAATATATAGTTATATATAGTTTGGATACTATATGTCATTGTGTTGTCTTTGATTTTTTTTTTTTTTTTTTGACTACTGAGGGAAGAGCAATCACAGCTGAGAGACATTTGATTATAAATGCTACTGTATTAAACCAATTTACATATTTTTTAAAATATCTTAACTCCAAAATATAATTCAAAATTTTTTTTTCTATGAGGGAAAGGTTTACTTTCATTTCACAGGAAATAAGAAGCCATGAATTAATTCTGCTCTAAGGAAAATCATGTTTCATTGAGAACGACCTCATGAAACATCTAGCTCTAAACACAAAAGAATAAACCTAGAAGAAGCACATGACGTGTGATGCATATTTTACCTGGTCAAAGATAAAATAAAAAAAAACATTTTTAACTGACTTGTGTACAATATACAATCTACACTTGTATTAAAATATAAACCCTTTACAATAGCCACAAGCAACATAAAGTATCTTAGTGTAATGCTTACCAAACAAGTAAAAGACCTATATAATAAGAACATTGTGACTCTAAAGAAAGAAATTAAAGGAGATACCAGAAAATGGAAAGATCTCCCATGCTCGTGGATAGGTAGGATAAACATAGTAAAAATGGCAATCTTGTCAAAAGCAATCTACAGATTCAATGCATTCCCCATTAACATCTCACCACAATTCTTCTCTGACCTTGAAATGATAATAATCAACTTTATATGGAAAAACAAAAGACCCAGGATAGCCAAAACAACCCTATACAATAAAAGAACTTCAGGAGGCATCACCATTCCTGACTTTAAGCTCTACTACAGAGCTATAGTTCTGAAAACAGCCTGGAATTAGCATGAAAATAGACAGGCAGACCAATGGAATGGAATTGAAAATCCTGATATTAACCCACGCACCTATGAACACCTGATTTTCGACAAAACAGCTAAAATTATACAATGGGGCAAGGACAGCATCTTCAACAAATGGTGCTGGCACAATTGGATAAGGGTATGTAGAAGACTGCAGATAGAACCATGTGTGTCGCCATGCACAATACTCAAGTCCAAATGGATCAAAGACCTCAACATCAATCCAGACACAATGAACCTCTTGAACAAATTGGTATAGGAGACTGCTTCTTGAACATAACTCCAGGGGCACAGACACGGAAAGAAACAATTAATAAATGGGACTTCTTCAAACTTAGAAGCTTCTGTAAGGCAAAGGAAACAGTGGACAAGACCAAAAGACAGCCCACAGACTGGGAAAAGATTTTCACCAATCCTATATCCGACAAAGGGCTGATCTCCAAAATATACAAAGAACTCAAGAAACTCGTCAAAAAAAAAAAAAAAAAAAAAAAAAAAAAAAAAAACACCAAATAACCCTATTAAAAACTGGGGTACAGAACTGAAGAAAGAATTCTCAATAGAGGAAATCAAAAAGGCTGAAAGACACTTAAGAAATTGCTCCACATCCTTAGCTATCAGGGAAATGTAAATCAAAACAACTTTGAGATACCATCTTCCTCCTGCCAGAATGGCTAAAATTAGAAACACCAGTGATGACTTATGTTGGAGAGGATGTGGAGAAAGTGGAACACTCCTGTACTGCTGGTGGGAGTGCAAACTCATACTGCCATTTTGGAGATCAGTATGGTGGTTCCTCAGGAAAATGGGAATTAGTTTACCATAGGACCCGGCAATCCCCCTCTTAGGCGTATACCCAAAGGATTCACATCTATGCAACAAAGACATCTGTTCAACTATGTTCATAGCAGCACTATTTGTAATAGCAAGGACCTGGAAGCAACCTAGATGCCCTTCAATTGAAGAATGGTTAATGAAGATGTGGCACATCTACACAATGGAATACTACTCTGCAGAAAAAATAATGGTATCTTGAAAATCCCAGGCAAGTGGATGGCACTTCATGAAACCATCCTGAATGAGGTAACCCAGTCACAAAAAGAGGAACACAGTATGTACTCACTTATATATGGATTTTAGACCTAGATCAAAGAATCACCAGCCTATAATTCACACCACCAGAGGAACTAGGATACAAGGTGTATTCTAAGAGATTCATATAAAGTCCCTCACAGAACTGGCAAGGGACAAGTCCCCCAGAGCTCAGAGGAAGTGGGGGGGACAGCGAATGGAGAGAGAAGTAGGAGAAAACGAGGGGGGAGGAAAGGAAAACATGTGCGACCAGGAAGATTGAGCCTGGTTAGGAAAAGAAGACAGGAGAGAGAGAGAGAGAGAGAGAGAGAGAGAGAGAGAGAGAGAGAGAGAGAGAGAGAGAGAGAGAGAGAGACAGGGACAGAGACAGAGACAGAGAGAGAGAGAGAGACAGAGAGAAAGAACATAAAAGAGGGTGCCAATATTGGTTTGAAGACAAAATTGAACACAAATAAAGGTCTAGAGAACTACAAGACTGCTCCCAAGTAAAAATTTGAGCTTCCATGGAAAGGCTGTCATAATTGCCCTTCCCGGAGAGTGAGATCAACAACAACTTCTCCATGGAGCCCTCAACTAATGCCTGTTGGAAACAGGATCAAACACCCATATATAAACACTGAGTTGAACTAGAACCCAGATGCAGATGGAGAGGACAAGGCCATGTGGCAGAAACACAGACAGACAGCTTACCTGAACAAGGAGGAGCTAACAGGCCACCAAACTGATAGCTGGGAAGCCAGCATGGGACTGACTCAGGCCCCCCTGAATATGGGTCTCAGCCAGAAGGTCTGAGCAGTCTAAGGGACCTCAGACATTGGAGCCAGGATGTATCCCTGGTGCACCAAAGGACTTTGTGAACACATCCCCCATGGAGGATAACTGCCTTAATCTAGAGACAGGAGAGAAGCCCTAGTCCCTACTTCACATGACCTGTCAGATCTACATGACCCCAACTGGGTGGCATTCCCCTGCATATGGAATTGTGGTGGGGAGGATGGGAGGAGAGGGTGCTTAGAGTGCATGTGAGATAGCAGAGAGGGTAAAAGGGAGGGAAGGAGGGAGGGAGGGCGAATTGGGATCGACATGTAAAATAATAAATTAAATTAAAAAAAATGCTTTGACTCCAAAATTTAAGTTGAAGGACAAGTTACTGGGGAAAAGGATTTCTATTTTTGTTTCCATAGAAAATGAAAAGATGTGAATTCCTCCCAGACTAATGTGGTTTTTTCACGCCAGACTGCCTGAAATAGAGTTCGAGGTTATCCTACATTCAAAACAGGTGGACAAAGCAGCCTTACAGACTACAGCCGGGATTTCTGAATCGTCTTTGAATCCCCCATGACAGCGCCCTTTACCAGCAGGATTTACTTTGGAAAGAACAATTCCCTAATTTCCAAATATTGTGTATAAATGTTTGTTTTCATTTAATTGGATTTTGTTATATGAAATAAATAAACAAATAAAAATTTGAAAAAAAAACATAAATGTATGTTACTTTCATATGTTTATATATTTTCATAGCAAGAACACCATATACCAATGAAAATGATGACCCAGATATACCAAAGCAGTGTCCCGGCTGTTCACTGACATGATCCAGCCTAACAGAATACTACACCCAAGACTTAACAAGTATCCTAATTTTTTCATGATCCTCCAAAATCAAAAGTGCCCCTGCTCAACATGAAGTAATCTAGAAAACTACATTCACACTTTCAAAAATGGGTTATGTTTATTTGTTGTCATTTAAGGGAGATTGGTTACAACTTTTATTGGTGATGGTCAAGAAATAAAGCTAAACATAGGAGATTATAATCAATTATTTCTTCCTGAAAATAAAAGAAGGGATATAGAAATGATAAGACCTATAGAATATTGCATTTAATATGTTTAGTAACTCAATGTCAATGAGATATACTTGCTCCTTTTAGCACCAATCTATTTCAGAGAAGGTGATAGGTATTGAAGAAACTCCATATGGTGTTTTTTGTTTTTCTAATGTCAAGAGCTAGCCATGTGGGAAAAGAAATTGCCCTTGCTTCAGTTACTGACAGTTACTGTTCAATCTGGACCAGCAGGACACAAGAAATGTGACTGCTAAACTTTGCCAAGACAAGTTAAGGCAGTCCTTTAAAAAATTCTGCTTCACAGAAAAGTCTTTCAGATACTCTATACCTGTAGGCCAAAAATGGATGCCCCAATGTTACAGAAGATCTTTGGTTGACAATCCAGATGGTTAGATGTCCCTGTTATTAGTCAACAATTCATTGTTCTGTGGTCTTTGATGGAGTTGAAGACTAGATAGCTACAGCTTTCCTTGGTTGTAAGAGAAGGTAAATTGGCTATAAAACTTTAGAGTCACAAAGGTAAATTAGATAATAGAACATGTTTTCTAATTTTTCCAACACAAGTAGAATATATATTGTAATTGTAATTGTTGATTTCATTTCTTTCTTTTTTTTCTTTATCTAATATTACTATGTTAAAGTTAAAAACTTCATTTTTTATTTACCCAAAAAATAGGGAAGTGCTCTGGAATATTTCATTATACTGTGTGAATATATGCTACTACTATTACTTTAATAAGCAAACTAAATATCCAATAATTGCACAGGTTAAGGTAAGTTGAGAAAGCCAAACAGAGTGATTCGATGAGGAAAGGAGGAGTGAGAAACAAACCAGCCAGACACAGAGGGAGCAGGAAATGAACATGCCATGCTAATAAATGCAGCACCACTTAGCAGTTCATAAATAAGGAATATGGGTTAAAGTAATATGTAAGAGCTAGTTAGTAATAAGCATGAAATACTGGCAAAGTTTCACAAAGTTTCTCTCTGTGGTAATATGGAAGCAGTTCTGAGGACTGGAAAACTATGCCTATACTGCTGCAAAAGTGATTTCTACAATAGAATCACACATTTAATATGTGTGAATAGTTGCTGAACACGAAACAGTTTCTATTTTTTTTTTGCGTGTGTTTGTGCGCGCGTGCTTTTTATTTTATTTTGTTTATGTATATTTGCCTTTTATAAAGTTTATTTGGTTTGATATTTTGTTGTTGATTTTCACTTTTTGTAGAGATTAAAATAACATGAATATGGGTGGGTAGGGAGGTAAAATGATTTGGAAGGAGATGGGGAATAGTGAAGAATATCATTAAAATACATTCTATGATAGAGATAAATTTAAAAATTTAAGACAGAAATAATTGTATTTCTTTACTCTCCTTACTTATTAAGAAAATGCAAGTAAAAACTACTTTTATGTTTCTTATTAACACAGTCAGAATTGCTAAGAGTATACAACAACAGCTAGTCTCTGGTTCTTGGTCATTCATGTTGTGATGCATATGTGGAGTGGGCCTTAAGTCAAATCAGTTAGTGGTTGCTTACTATCACAACATTTGTGCCAACATTGTGTTAACATATCTTGCAGGCAGTTTTATTGATCCAGGGATGTCGCTGTTTGGTGTTTATGTTTCCCTTTGGGTAACCTAAAGAAAATCTTGCTATACCAAAGACAATATATCATAGCAGTAAAGGCTCTATGTAATCACTGTCTGGACTTTTCCATGTACAATGATTTGAGGTGGTAGTTTATGTTTTACATTTTTAAGCTATATTTTATTTTATTCTCATTTAGAAGCCTGTTCTTTTCTAATGAGAGGCAGAAATTGAGTGAATCAAAGTGAAAAGAAAGGGAAGGAGGAACTGGAAGGAGTTAATGGAGGGGAAACATCTAATCAGTGTGTATTATTTCAGAAAAGGAATTATTTTTTCAAGTAAAGAAAAAAATGTAAAAAAACAACTCCTGGGAAACTTGTGGGGCACAGGAAACCCTCATGAACTGTTGTTGGGCATGACAATCTGTGCAACAACTATGGGATTCAGTTTGGTGTTTACTCTGAAAAGTAAAATTTGATCTACTATATTACCCATTTCTGGCCCTTTTGAACATATTCCCAATGGACTTTATATGTCTATCTATGTTCATAACTGATCTATTCTTAATAGATAATATATGAAAAAATACAAAAAATTAAAATATGCTGAGAGTGGGAGAAATAATTTTCTTCTGGAAAGAGCATACCAATTGGTTTCCAATACCAAATGGTCAGCCCTGAAAACATACATACAAACAATGTTATATAGAATGATTCTGAGAAGGCGATATTTTGGAATATATATGTATATATGTATATGATTTCAATAATGATTAATGACTAAAAGCTATGAACTTGAAAGATCGCAAGGAGGGGTAGATGGGAGGGGAGAGAGAGAGAGAGAGACAAAGGAAGGGGGAAATGAAATTATCTTAATATAAAAATAATTGCTCCCCCATTATAGGTTTGAAGAGAAAAGTGACTATAGAGAAATATCCAGACACCTACAAGGATGATCCCAACTAACAATCTGCAACAGTGGAAAAGCTATCTTAAATGCCCTTCCCTGATAATGAGACTGATAACTAACTTATATGTCATCATAGAACCCTCACCTAATAGCTGATGGAAAGAGAAACAGACACTCACAGCTAAACACTGAGCCAAACTCCTGGAATCCAGTTGCAGAGAGGAAGGAGTGATAAGAAAAGAGATCAAGACCAGGCTACAGAAACCCACAGAGACAGCTGACCTGAACAATTGGGAGCACATGAACCCCCAGACTGATAGTTAGGAAACTAGCATTGGACTGACTCAGACCCCCTGAACATGGGTCTCAGTTAGAAGGCCTTGACAATCTAAGGGATCTCTCACAGTGGAACCAGGATGTATCCTTGGTGCAGGAAAGGACTTTGGGAGCACATTCTCCATGTAGTGATATTCCCTTAGCCTAGAGGCAGGAGGTAGGGCCTAGACCCTACTCCAAATGACTTGCCAGATTTTCATTATCCCTCCTGTAAGGCATTACCCTCCCTGTGGAGTGGAGGGGAGTGGGACAGGAGGGAGGGTAAAGAGGCATGGAAGGGAGAGAAGGAGAGGGAACAGGGATCTATAAGTAAAAGAAGAAAAAATAATAAATATATATTAAATAATACTTGCTCCAAAACTCTGAAAAAACTAATAAAGAATTTTCAAAGTATAAAAAAAAATATTTCCTTCTAAATTTGTATCTTTGCACACATAGATTAATATGGCTCTAGACCATATCTGAGTAGATTCTTTGTGCAGTGCAGTAATTAACACAGAAGATTACAAATGATCAAAGTGTAGATTATAAACAGTCAATGGATGGTTCAGCAACCACCAATAAGACATCTTTTCATAACATTTCAGGAAAGATAGTATGGTGGGAGCATAAATACTAGAAGTCATGGAAGACCCAAGTGATACGGTGTACTCTCTACATGGCATGACCATTGCACTAATGAAATCATAGCATTCTGTGGCTGTGAGTGAACAACATGAACAGAAAACCTATTAAATCAACATTTTTGCTTATATTAAAAATTCTCTCCATAGTACACATTATTGATTTTAAATGACTTGAATAGTGATTAATTTCCTAAGCTTGTATTTTTCTAACATTCAGTATGATTGTTAATGTTAATACCTTACACAGAAAGTGTTGCTTTCTTCCACAACTAAACAATTCTAGTGTTCCTTATGTTACTTGATCATAGAGATAGGGTGGCAGGCTGTTTATCATTATATATACTTAATAGCTACTAAATTGAATTTTAAACATCAACATTTGTGTTTGGTGAGTGACCAAGTCAGAAAAGTCAAGATGGAGTTTCCTGTAAGGTTACTCAGACCCCAAATCAGCAATTGTTTGAAGTGCAGTGGAAGAGGCCTGAAAGGATCAGAAATAATGAAGAGGAGGTAATAGATATTTTTAGCCTGATTCACTCTTGTTTGTGTTCCTTTCCAGTGTGTTTCTGAATAGAGTAGATGCTGACCTCTGCTGTGGTGGATTTCAGAGGAAGGAAGTCAAATAATGCACTCCATTAGTTCTGGAGCAGAGATAAAATTGAACAATAGTAATGTTTTTTACTACTGACATAAAAATAAATTAAAAAACATTGCCAGGAATGCCACCAATTCAAAATTTCCCCCCATAATCTCCTATTTCAGATGCCCATTTCCTCAATGTCCAGAGACTTCCCAAGAAAAGGTCAATTGCTACATGAAACTATGAACTGTGGACTACTACCTGACTGGTAGGGTAATCAAGCCCATGGAATAACACTAATATTCAGTAAAAAAATGACATCTGGAAAATAGAACATTCACTGTAAATATTTTAGAATGCTCACTTTAATTATTTTATATATTGGCAAGATGTTTGTCTATAATGATATGTGTAATCTATATTTAAGTACTGCTATATGTCAAATACATTGTTGACCAAAATAAAAAAGGTACAAAAATTTTTAAGTTTGAACATATAAATCATTGGTTTCCCAGTGCATAAAGATAAAAATAATTTTGTCAAAGGCGTGGAGGGCTTTGAACAGCAACACACAGTTCCTGTAAAGGATTTTCATTATTGTGTCACTCCTTTCTCTTTAAGATACATTATCTATGAATCATTTTCAGAATCCACAGGTTTGTTCTTCTTATTTACTGTTTTCCCATGACACATAATTTGTCTTAAAGATCATTTCCAATTTCAACTTCTTTAAAAATGTCTTCACTGAGTCTGAGAAGTTATTCAATACTCATCTTTTACTTTTATAAGCTTAGATGGTCATGTTCTTGTAACAATTAAATAATCTAATTATTTTTAGATGTAGCTATTTTGCTTACTTTGATTTTAACTCCTTTTTTTCTTTCACTTCAGAATATTTGCTTAAATATGTATTTCTCAAACAAGACAGTATTTTTCTTAACAGAAATTTTCTTTATTTTAGTCTTCACTTCTTCCCTTTTCTCCCTGACTCTTTTGCCTCTTCCCCCTTTTTATATTTCTTTCTCTCTCTCTTCTTTCAATAGGAGGCTATACTTTGTGAAAAAATACATTTTTCCTGATATATTAAAGATTCGGAAATTATTTTCTTGCATCTCTATTTTGGGAAGATTTTGATGATTGATATGCTACCTAGCAGTGATGATCTAACTTCTGAAGAATTTAGAGATTTGCTTTTCAAATTTAGAGTTATCATCTTGTCTTAATATTCAGTTTAACTGTGTTTACTCCTAATTTCTATTTGCTTTCACTATAATCAATTCTATAATCTCATGTTAAATGGTAGTTAGGCATTTACAAATGAAGCCTATTAGATTTTAAAAATGTTCATATGATATTACTTGCTGAATAGAAAAAATGTAGTATATAGAAAGGTCATACATAGGATTTGGTCTCACTATAAAGTTGGCTAACACACTGAATACCACGGGATTTCACTTTTTTATTCAACAAATTATCATACTTCTACAAATCCTCAAATAGATGAAAATTGTTAATGTGTGAAATTCCTAATGGACATAGCTTGATGTAACATTGATACTAAATACATGTTAAGTAACAACACTGAATAGATTATTCATTTATATTTTATTGTTTATAAGTAAATTTTCATAAAATAAAACAAAGATGTGTCCGTTCCTATCTTTTGATTAATTTGGATTTGAAATATATTTTGTTAAATATAAAAATGAATACATCACCCTGCTTCTTAGGTATAATTGCTTCTAAATTTTTTCCAACCCTTTACTCTGCAGAAATGTCACTTTTGACACTGAGATGTGCTTTTTAGTAGTAGCAGAAGAATGAATCCTGTTTTTGCATGCATTATGTTAGTCTGTATATTTTTATTGAGGAATTAAATTTATTGATATTGAGACGTAGCTGTTAATGCCTGTTATTTAGTTGTTATTGTTATTGGTATATGAGTCTGTGTGTTTCCATTCTTTTGTTTTGCTGGAGTGGAATACTTTATTCCCTGTATTGTCATGGGTGTAGCTAATATCCTTGTGTTGGAAAATCTTTGGCATATGATCTGTTCTTCCTGAAAAATGTGCATGGCAGTGGTGGACTTGCAGGACTTGCAGGAATGGCCAGAAATGACTGGGAGTCCATGTCCAACACTACCTGGATAATCAGGAATCTGAGGCTGGATAGCCTAGTCCTAATAGAGAAACAAACATGAGTGGCAAAAAGAAAAAGAACAAAGAAATAAATTAAATTATTCCTAATGATATCCTGCTGTATTCACAGATGGCTCTGTGGCCAATTGTAAGAAAAGGTAGTTTAATCAAGCAACACTCAGCCAAAAGTTAGGAGTACCTCAGGGAAATCTGCCCAAGAATATTATAAGAGCCAGAAGGGTCAAGGATACTAGGAGAACACAGACCAAGGTATCAAATAAGCAGGGCTCAAAGGGGATCACAGTGACTCAATTGTGAATCATGGAACCTACATGAGTCTGTGGTAGGTCCTCTGCATATATGTTATGGTTGTTTAGTTTGGTGCTCGAATGGGACTCCTAACAGTCGAAGTAGGGATGTCTGTGACTCTGTTGCTTCTGTCTGGGAGCCTTTTCTCCTGTTGGATTGCCTGTTCCAGCCTTGATGTGAGGATTTAGTCTTGTTGTATCTTGTAATAATGTGTTCCATTGATATCCAGAGTCGATCTGGGGGAAAGAGGAGATGGAGGTGTGATTTAGACGGGTGGAAGAAGTATTTAGGATATATTTTATGAAAGAAGAATAATAAAGATTAAAAATAAATGAAACAAAGATTTTAAAAAAATTTCACTAAACTGCCATTCATTTTAATACTACTTTGCAACTCAATAAAACTGCAATGCTTACAGTCTAAACAGTTATAAAACATTCTTGCTAAAATAGATTAATTAAATTTTGTAATTTTAAACTCTATCTTTACAAAAAACTGTCTTTACAAAAAACTTGTATTTTTAAAATCTTGACTGCTGGGTAGTAGTGGTGCACACCTTTAATACCTGCTCTCAGGAGGCAGAGGCAGGTGGATTTCTCTAAGTTCAAGGCCAGCCTGGTGGTGTACAGAGCAAGTGCCAGAAGAGGCTCCAAAGCTACACTGAGAAAAAAACGCGCGCGCACACGCAGCGCGCGCGCGCACACACACACACACACACACACACACACACACACACACACACACATTGGACTGTTCTTTTTTTAACTACATGTGGGTGGCTTCACCTTAAAGAGTTAGACAAGAAATCATTATACAGGATTCAGACTGTATTTCAAGACATTCTAAAAGAGTTATCTAATTAATTACCATCTGATTTCATTTACGCCTCATTTTACATTGGGTGATATAGACAATATCCTGCCATGGCTTAGAGCATGGAACTTATACTGTAGGGAGAGATGTAGGCCAAATAGTAACCTGAACTCTGAGGAAAATCAGTGACTTATTTAATTTTAAATATTAAACATTGTGTCCTTTCATTCTGTAAATTCTGTGAACAACTAAGAGATAGGAGAGTAAAACTATAAGTGTTACAATAAACCTTTTTTCAGTTACTTTGGTCCTTTAGTATTGTTCTAAGATATGTATGACCTTATAAATGTCTGAAGGAGGAAACAAAACATTTGAAATTAACTCACTAATTTTTTATTTGAATATGCTATGATGTGGCCACTGAATAAAATCAGTTCTATTTAAAGGAATCTGGCCTTGGGGCTGTATTTCTTAATATATGGGAATGTCATAATTTAATAGTACTTTAATACTAATTACCTCTTGTGATATTTTTTTCCAAACTCTTTACACAGACTAAATTGAACAAGATTACGTCTTTTTCTTTTCTTTCTTATTTTTTTTCTTACATAGAAACCTAATTTAAACCTGAATCAGGTATGAGATCAAAGTACCTGGCTTTCACATTGATGCTCTGTAATGAATATTACCCAGGGAAACTGCTTGCCTTACCTTTTGCTGTTGAAATAACACCACATTTTATTAAAGATCTGTGAAATGTTCCCTGAGATATTACATAGCCTGTTGTCTGTAGACAGTAGGTTTTGTGAGATCTTCTTGGCTTTGTATAGGTGATAACAGGAAGCAAGAATAATGAGATAAAACCTCCTTGTTCAGGTTTTTTTAATTGAGGAACAAATTATTTCATAGTTTCTCATTAGTTATTCCCATGGAATCTAATGACAAGGTGCCAACGTTCACACTTTAAACAGGTTAATTAATCAGGTAGTAATGAAGTTGGGTGATACCTGAGTGTTGGGGTGCTGAATAATCACAGTTCCTAATAACATACTTAAATGTCTGGAAACCTGAGAGGATAAGTCAGAATCAGGTATTCTGAGATCTGCATGAATAATAAGCATGTGCTAGTAATGAAAAAAAAACAATTTTAATTAATTATAGTAGGTATAATCTGTAATTGTGTGATGGATATGTGGTGAATATGCATAAGTGATAGATGCATTAATAACTATACACACTATTACTTTTCTTTGTATGACATAAACATGATACTATTTCAATGCCCACATTCATGTTTTTTCTCTTTTGTTCAGCTTCACTAAAAAATTTGTGCTTTAACTTTTATTGTATAATTAGAATTAAGTTATTAAATTTGGTAAAAGTGACATGTTAAGTGAAGTTCCACAGTGTGACAACAGTGTATGCTAAATTTCATGACACCTTTGTTACCTCAATGACCTAGAGTTTATTTCTCAGAGAAATTCTGGGGTAAAGTTTTAAGGTCCTCCTTTCAAAACCTCAAGAAACATCATAAATAAAATTATGTATACATATATAATTTAGTCCATATATTATTGATATATGTTATATAAATGTGATATGTCCTGTGATGTATATCTTTAACCACAGGTGATAACAATATTTTGAAATAGGCTGATTATTTATATTGTCCAAAAATGTATTGTCTATGATGTTCTGGCTCAAGAAAGGGAGGAGATGGATCACAAATTAAAAGTGTTTGCTATGAAAGCAAAAGGACTTGAGTTCAAAACATACAAAAGCCAGCAATAGCCACATGTACCTGTAACTCCAGTGTTGGGAAATGGAGACAGGAGGACTCTAAGAAATCACTAGTCAGTCTAGCTGAAATCATGAACTTAAGGTTCATTAAGAGACCTTTACTCCTATATGCCAGGCATGCAGTATACCCATGAGCTACACTCCCAACACTTAGGCATGAGAGGGATAAAAAGAGATAGATTTGGAACAATTTATTGGCTCCATGGCTTTACATCTGTCATGGTTTTTGTGCTACATTAAAGTCTCATTATTTCAAAAAGACAGAGATAGAGAGAGACCTTGTCTTACACGTAAGGTACAGAGAGGGAGAGAGGAAATAACTGCTGAATTCCCCTGCCCTCTGAGAGAATGCCCATGGGCCATATAAGCACATATGGTATAGACATCCATATCACATACACATTATCCATACCACAAGCACTATACATACACATACAAAGGGATGGAAGGAATTAGGGAGAGAGAGAGAGAAAGAGAGAGAGAGAAATATGGGGAGAGAAAAACAGGAGGCCCATGATGCAAGACATAGTGATTTTTTTTTTTTAAACAGGAAGTGTTCTATTCTTGGAAATCAACAGTACCAAAAATATTCTTCACAATGGCATCAATCAGTTGTATGCATTGCATTGGCTTTAAAAAAAATTAATAGGGTAATAACTTACAAAATAATTTATTCGCTAATTAGGGTGGAAGTAAAGATGTGTCAGTAAACCAAAAATGTTTTCACAGAAATAGTAATACAATTGGACCATTAGCTCTCAATGATCAAAAGTGAATCAGCTGTACATAGAAGGCAGGAAACAGAAGCAACAATCAACAATAGAAAAGTGCAGTGGCCGAGAAAGTAGCTCCTGGGTAAGAATACTTGCCACTTAGCCTGATACCTTGAGGTCAATCCTCGGAATCCATTTGGTGAAAAAGAGAACTGACTCACATAAGGTCTTGGTTCTTCCATACACATGCTTTGTTGCACACGTGCACACACACACAGACACACAGACAGACAGACAGACAGACACACACACACACAAAGTGCAATGAAAATATGACATCCCATACATGCTCCACTGTATATTACTTACATTGTGATCGTATTACAGCTCTCTCAGACAAAGATCCAGATTGCTAAGCTACAATGGCATCTTATTGAGGATAGAAGCATGATAGCATTAAGAGCTATGAAGTATGGGATTCAGTATCACACAGACATCATGAGGAACCCTGAAACTTAGAACCATGTGGAGCCCTTTGGGGATGTTGCAATAAAAAACTGCAGTCATTTTCTTCCGGAATTGGGCATTTAGCTCGTCATTCCTTTATACACTATCTGAAAGCAAAGCCTCTTTAACTGTCAGTGACTCAAAATCCGCTTATATAATTACCTACCTGCCCTGCTAATAAAAACTTCAGTTATACATATTTATCACTATGGAGAAATTTGCAGACATGGTGAAGATGCATAAAGTCAACATACTTTTTATGTGTTTGCTCCTATACAAAGCTACTTTAGTTGACAGAATGTCATTTAGCTTTAGCTTGTACATTTGTTTATTGAAGGAAGGGATTTTGTTTAGTTTGGGCTTGAAGTTCACTATTCTGTATGTCTGAGTCCCCAGTCACTTATGGGTTGGTGTGGATTTACTACCTCAAAGACTTCCAACGTCCAAGAACGCAATGAACCAAAGAAACATGTTTCAATATCAGTGTTGCAGCAGGTAATATTCAGAAAGTTGGCCCGTGTGGTCTAAAAAGCGAGTTTCAGGACAGCAAGAACCACACGGAGAAACCCTGTTTTGAAAAAAAAAATTCAGAAAATTAATATGATTAATTGATGATGTTAAAATGCATATATATATATATGTATACACACACACATATAAAACTTCATTATTATGAATCTAAAGACTTTTTATCATAGAAAATACAAAGCAGTTGAAAGATGTTCATGTTCTATTTGAGTTTAAAATAAAGTGGTCTGATAGTCAGATGTTTATCTTCAGGGATGTAATTGATGGTGCCTCAGCTACTGAATATCTAAACATTTTTCTTCTTCTTTACACATTACAATTAAAAGCCATGATCTCTATTCACAGATTATTATGTGTAACTGTCAATAATACTCACTGACAGATAAAATGAAGGAATCAAAATATTTCCTGATTGCAAAAGGCATACACCATTATGCACTTTACCTCTTTTGAAAAGCAGAAAATGGACAAATCTAAGCCTCAAAATGCCCTTAAAGCTTTTGTTACAAAATAATAGGGCTTTGCTAAGTTGTTGTCGAAAAGGGAGAAAAATACAGAAACGTGTATATCATTAGCACAACTGCATTCCATTATTTTCTTTTGCAAAATAAATGACATAAATGGGGTTTGCATTGTTTGTTATACTTCACCCAGAGATTTGGATAATTAAGTTTCAAGAACTGAGATGCTTTAAAACACATTTAATTTAGTAAAATTGGTAAGGAAGCAACTGCAATTAAAAAACATAAACAAAAAACGACCAACGATTCTTATGTCTTACCGGGTAATTTGGAATGAATTTCGACTCTGGCATTAGAAGTACAAAAGGTAACTAAAAATGCCATTAAATGAAATGTTCCAAGTCCAAGCAATTTCCTTCTTAACAGAAAGTAAAATGCAAACAGAGATTACTACAACCCTGCTGTGTTTAATTTAAGTGTATATAAACCATTTACACATAGTCATCTTGTCTGCAGATAATCATGGCCATCCACAGTGGCCAGGGTTGTGAAGCATGGCTTGTCAAAAGTTTGTTCACTCTTTGATTGCACCTTGTTTGTGTCAGCCATGGCTCATATGAAGCAAGTCTGCACATTCAGTTCTTGCTAGGCTGAGATTCTTGTTTCTGTGTTATTAACGTGTGTTTGTTGTCTTCAAAGTACTAGCTGTGTTCATTGCAAAGTGACACAACTGGTCACATACAGCCTAGTCATGTACATATAAATCAGACAAAAATATTTCTTCATCTGGAGATGGCTTATGTATATATGCATTGCCTTTTCAATATAAAATGTCAAACCAACAGACTGCACAGTATCAGAACTTTCTGCTGTATAGGAAATCTACCTTGAATAGTAAGCAAAACCTTGGTACATGTTTTTTCAGGAAGAGATTATTAATCCCATAATTTAAATACAAACAAATAAATATGCTGAATAACACTTTTCATTGCAATAATAGTGTTTTCTTTTTTTTTTTTTTTTTTTTTTTGAGACAGGGTTTCTCTGTATTATTTTGGAGCCCATCCTAGAACTCACTCTGTATACCAGGTTGGCCTGGAACTCACAAAAATCTACCTGCCTATGTCTCCCGAGTACTAGGACTAAAGGCATGTACCACCAATATCTAGCTTCTAATAATAATTTTTATAGTATTTTGAGTGTGTACTTTAAAATTTGAGTTAAGAAGATCTCAATGATCAAAAGATGTGAGAAATGTGGGTCATATTCAATTTTTAGTTTTTAGCTTTTCTTAGGAAAAGGAAGTGTTTACTGTAGATTTATAATAACATCATAACATCAATATTTTATTTGGAGCCTAAACATTTTATATTGATTGATGAGCTAATTGTCCATGAATACTTCATGACAGCTTATATATGCAAATGATGAATATAACATTTTTCTAAGTTTGTATATAAAATTTTAAGTTTTAAAAAATATATAAAAATTTATAACTATAGAATATAACCACACAAACATACCAATATACAGTTGTATAAAGTTGCTTTCATTTTCCATAGAAAAGAGAAAAATACTTCCATATCTACAATAGGCAGTTCCCAAATTTATGTTACATATAAAAGTCACATATGCCAAATTTGTATTTACTTTATCGTGGTCTAACTAATTGCTTCTAAAATCACTTCACATTCTTATTAGGTCATATTTAAAACTCTGGTTAACTTAATAGGCAATGAAATGCAATAGACATTCACCAGTCATAGGATCATCTGAGTGCTTCATGCACAGATATCGTCATCGTTGCTTTACAGGCACAGTATCAGATGGATTACTAAGTAGTTGTAAACTTACAGCAACACTGGATGTTGTTCACAAACCTGGATTATAGTCGAAATTTCAGCATCCTTATTTCCTCTGAGGTAATGTGTCTAGATCGAAAGAAATTACTGTTTAGGTTGTATAATTTTGTTCCATTTGTTTTTACCTCTTTAAATTTTATTATTACAAGTGTTCATCAATATTTATTATCATTGATAGTTTCAAAAGATCTGGCTAAGACATGGAATGAAATATTACACTAGTGCTATGTATAAGATGGTTAGTGGTCACAATCGGTTATGTACCTTCATTGGGAAATGTAGTTGCCAGTCACCAAAACTATCCATGTGGAGAAAATGCTATGTAATATGGTGAGCAGTGTCTACATCACAATATAGAATGTGAGAACAATATATAAAGAACTAGATGTCCAGAGAGAGGGAGAAGATACCATATTAGATTACATGCATTATCCAGCAATGTATTATCCTTAAAAATCTTTGTTGCTGTTTTCAAACCAATAATCCTACCATGAGAATGAACAAAGAGCAGACATTGTGATGAATAAACACATGTGACAGCAAGGCAACCTGAAGGTGATGGGAGATGTCATTCTGTAAATATGTTTCTCTTATTGGGTAATGGATAAAGCACTGTTGGCCAATAGGAAAGCAAGATAGGTAGGACTAGGAGACTAGGAGGAGAGAGAAAGTAGTAGGAAGGAGATTCAAGGTGAAGGATGGAGAGAAGAATGCCAGGGTCTTTCTGTGGTAAGATGAGACCATGTGGAAGTTCTTATATTGATAGAAATGGGTTAATATTTAAGACAGAGCTAGCTGATAAGAAACTTGTAACTGGCCAACAGCTTTATATCAAATACAGAGTCTCTGTGTATTATTTGGGGTTGGCGCAGCATTGAAACCAGGCTACCAAGGAAAAACCTACTCAACAAAATGATGTCTGCAATGTGGCTAATAAGAACTTCCACTTAACACTTAACAAAAGCTTAAGAAAGGGGTTTAGAAACAAAAGAACAGAGAAAAGCAAGGCTTCTTGGTAGCAGCATTTTTCTCAGTTGGACTCTGTTTTACTAGAGACAAGCAGAGACTTGCACGGCTCCTTTAAGGGAGGTTTCTTGACTCATCATAAGTGGCAAAAACACACAAGGCTTTTAAAGAGCTCTGCTGACAACTTAATGGTGTGTATGAGAGCTTGGCAATGACAGTGACCACATCTCCAAGCCGGCAACGTGCTGCTGGATGGCAGCATAGACCAAGGCAGTGATCACAGATCTCAGTTCTGGAGGTAAAAGTACATGCTGCCTTCTTGGATAGACTGCAGCTAATACATCTGTGGCTTTTCATTTTAGCAATGTTGTTGTTTATCAGATAAAAGACTCGTGGCCAGAAAAAAGATAAATGTTTACAGTAAAGACAGATTCAGAATAAGAAAAACCTCTAAAGGTTTAAAGTGTATTTTAAAATATACATAGGCTTGGGAGAGAAAAAGAAACAGGATAAAGTGGTTTAAAAAAATTGAAAGAGAGTAGCTGGGTGTGGTGGCACACAGCTTTAATTCCCCCACTAGGGAGGCAGAGGAGAGCAGATCTCTGTGATTTCAAAGTAAACCTGGTATACAAAGTTAATTCCAGGAGAGTTAAAAGTTACACAGAGAAACCCTGTCTCGAATATATATATATATATATATATATATATATATATATATATATATATAAAAGAAATAGAGTAATTTAAAAAGCCACTTAAAGATGGGATGTACAAAAAGAGTTTGGATACTATATGCTGTTCTTTTATTTTTAAATTGTTTGATTGCTGAGGAAATAACAACTGTTAAAACAAATGCTGCTGGATTAATTCAATTTATATATTTTAAAAATGCTTTGACTCCAAAATTAAAGTCTACGGACAAGTTACTGGAGAAAATGATTTCTATTTATTTTTTCTACAGAAAATGAAAAGCTGTGGATTCCTTCCTGACTAACATGGTTTGATCAAGCAAGACCCCATGAAACAGTGTCCCAGGTGATCCAACATTCAAAACAGTTGGGACAAGCAAGCCTTGCAGACTACAACCAGGATTTCTTCATCTTCTTAGGATCCCCCATGAGAGCGCCCCCTACCAGCAGGAAGCAGTTTGGAAAGAATTATGCTCAAATTCTCAAATATTTTCTATAAATGTCTGTTTCCATTTAAATGGGGTTGGTTATAAATGGTTAATGATCACAACCACTCTCTTTTTAAAGGTACAAAAGGGGATTATGGTATAGAAATGGGTACTTTGTTTTGGTATGGGTTTTCATTTATTAAAATTTAAGGTTAATGTGATATGTATATTTCTTCTCTTGTTTAGTTGTTGTGTTTATATAGCTCATTTATAAATGTAATGTACAATTTAGCACAGATTATAGTTACCTAAAGTCAAATCTTAGAGTGAAATTAGTTAAGTTTTCAAGATGTATTTGAGATGGATAGGCATTCTTCAAACCTTTCCAAGACCTACAGAATATTGTATTTAAAACTGTTTAGGGTTTTCCTTAACAGTGAGGCATGACTGCTCCTGGCAACACTTGTGTCAGAAAGGAAGATGGGCATCAAAGAAACTTTTTATGGAGTTTGCTTTCAATATGGCAAAACTAGCCATTTGGGAAAGATATGGCTCTTGCCTGGACTGTTTGACATTATGCTATAGTTGTATAAACTGGACATGCAGGGCCCACAGAAAAATGACTGCTAATACAATATGGACATTTGCTACAGAATCCCTGCTTCATGAAAGAGTCTGCCAGAAATTCTTCAGGACACAGAGAAAAAGGGACTTACAAACTGCCAATACACAGTTTAAAGTTTCCTGCTTTGCTGAGGAGTCTGCCAGACACACTATGGCCTATAGGCTAAAGATGGAATGTTACAGAAGAACTTCGGGTGATTAACCTGGCAGTGAGTTGTCTCTGACAATTCTAGAGTTTATACATTATTCTTCTATGGTCTTTGATGGAGTTGAAGACAGAGAGTTATGGTTATAGTTTTTTAGGATTAAAGATAAATTACATATAAGACTTTAGATTCACAAAGATAGGATAGATGATAGGATATTTCCTTTAAATCTTGCTAAATGGACTAAATATTGTGAACTGTGGTTCTTATTTGATAACTGTTTTGTTACATATTTTGCTATGTTAAGGTTAAAACCCTTTTCATTTAGACAGAAAAGAGATGATGGAAGATGTCTGTAAATATGTTTCTCTTATTGGGTAATGGATAAAGCACTGTTGGCCAATAGGAAAGAAAGATAGGTGGGACTAGGAGACTAGGAGGAGAGAGAAAGTAGTAGGAAGGTGATTCAAGATGAAGGACAGGGAGAAAAATGCCAGGGTCTCTCTATGGTAAGATGAGACCATGTGGAAGTTCTTATATTAATAGAAATGGGTTAATATTTAAGACAGAGCTAGCCAATAAGAAACTCGTAACTGGCCAACAGCTTTATATCAAATACAGAGTCTCTGTGTATTATTTAGGGCTGGTGCAGCAGTGGAACAAGGCCGGCAAGGAAAAAACCTACTCATAACATGAAAGGCTTATAAACTCAGGAAGTATTGCTTCTGGGACTTATGTGTCCTAAATATACAGTAATGGAGGGGTATCTATAAAAAGAGTTCTTAATTGATCTAAATAATAAAAACCTGGAATCAGATATAGAGGAAAATATTGAGAGACCAGAGAGAAGAAGGAGCAAACCTTACCTCCTAGTGTCTCATTAAATTTGAGAATGAGTTCCTGTTTCTTCCTGCCCAGCCCTCTCACTTCCTGATTGTGCTCAGACATTTCACTTCCTGTCTGTCTATACAGACTTCCAGACATCTACAGTTAGCTAGTGGCAAGCTCCATTTTCTGACATTCAGACAGATTTTATTTGTACAAGAAAGATATCACCACAGGTATGTTCAAAGAAAAAAAAAAACAAAGGAAAGAAGGAAGGAAGGAAGGAAGGAAGGGAAGAAGGGGAAGGAGAGTGAGAGGGAATGAGAGAAGGAAGGAGTGAGGGAGGGTCAAAGGAAGGAAGTAAAGAAGAAAGGAAGGGAAAAAGGAAGGAAGAGAAGAAAAAGAAAAGAGGGATCTTATCAGTACTTTTATATAAAATAGGTACTTTTATATAAATTTCTTTGCATATTTTGGACATTGTTCCACTGTCAGATGAATAGCTAACACTTTTTTTCTTTCAATCCTCAGATTTCCTATATACTTGCTGTCTATACAGGTTTACTTTGTTTTACACAAAAGCCCATGATTGGGCATTATGACATCTAGGGAAGAAGCTGCTATTATTACTGTTATCATCACTGCTCTCAAAGAGTTTTCTAAAGACTCATGTTTACACCCATCAGCTAATACTGCTCTCAACCTTGACAAAAGAAGTGTTTTGTTGTTGTTGTAGTTGTAATTCTCACCCCCCCACCCATCTTAAGAGACAGCTGTACAATAGAAAGTTACACAAAAGGTCAAAGTGGAGAGTATATGAGATTGAGTGCTCACCCCCAAACAGGGTATCAATAATAATGTGCCTCACACCAAGACTCAGGGAACAACATGGAAGTGGAAGAAGAAAGTAAATAAGAGTCAGAGACCAGGAAAATATGCTGTGTGACATGCTATCTTCTAGACATGGCATGGCTCTCATGAAATCACAGGAGGGCAGATACTTGACTAAGAGAAAATGAACTGAACTTCTAGCCTAGATGAGGCAGATCTCCAGGCTCCAAAGTTTATTGGGGAGCACTTGGCAGTGGATAGTTACTGGAGGAAGAAGAATTATACCTTTTTGAGGCTGGGAATACTGATAGAATTCCAGTGCTACAGTGGATAACCACATACATATGCAGATATAGACAGCAGTAATTGGTCATTGAGGGCTATAAAAAAGAAAGTCATTGAAAGGGGAATGTGTTGAGGGAGATGTAGTGGTCACTGGAGGGAAAGAAACGAGTGGTAGATAAGATTGTATTATATGGTACACACATATGAAAATTCAAACTTAATGAATTAAATAATAAATTGAATATATGTAATTGAATAAAGAAGATTGTACAAAACAGTATTTGATGAGATAATGTCAAGCAATTTTTAAAACTTACTAAGAGGCTTCACATTACATTTTAAATAACATAAGTCATGAAGGTAATTTTTGCTTTATTCTGAATCATTATGTACTTTATATTTCTATAGAAGGACATCTAAAAGTAAGATGGGATTCTAAAGTTTGCTTGTACATAAAAACTATTCAAATAATAGATAAGTTTCTCCAAATCAAGTTCCTTTGAATTGAAGTAATAAATGTACAGTAGCCTGTGTTATATTAATTTAAAACAAGTTAAATATCAGACACTCACAACTAGGTTTTTGGTGTCTTACCTTGAACTATTTCCATTTCATTTTTCTTTGCATCATAATAGCCCTGAAAACCAGCATTTAATTCAGTTAAAACTCACCAAGAATTACCACTTGAGTGATTGGAAACTCCAGAGAGAATATTTTATAAGAATTAAATTTTAAGCCAGGAGTGGTAACACACACCTTTAATCCCAGCACTCAAGAGGCAGAGGCAGGTGTATCTCTGTGAGTTTGAGGCCAGCCTGGCCTATAGAGCTAGTTCAAGGACAGGCTCCAAAACAATACAGAAAAGTACAGAAAAGCCTGTCTCAAAAACAAAACAAGCAAACAAACAAAAAAATAATTATATTTTAAAAAATTCATTGAGGTGAGGAAATATAGGAAATATCATGAAACCTCACCACCACCCAAAAACAACTACAGGAAACTAAGAAGTGCTGAGTACAGGAAAAAATAAATCTTCCATGTATGTATGTACATATATACATATAACAACAATAATTGGGAAAAGATTCATGAATTTGAAGGCTAAGAAAGATAGGTATATGGAAGATATTGGAAAGAGGAAAAGTATGGAACACATGATTTAATTACATTATAATTTCAAAAACTAAAAGTTATAAAAAACTAGTCATCCTTTAGGATCTGTGTTATCAGAGGAGCAATATTGTTAGCGGGAGCATAGACCAAAATGTCTCAAACTAAAATGTTGAAATTGTTGTTTAGGATATTTACACTACTAGGGACTTTGAAAATTTTCATCATATGTTTATCAATTTACAATATTATTCATATCTAAACAGGTTCATTTATACATATTTGAGGAGTTATTAAACTGGTACTGAGATGAAACAGTAACTGTCAGGATATTGTATCAGAAGTAGTTTTGTAAGAGATTATCAAAAATGATACAAGAAATTGACAGAAATTTTGGCCCAATAATTAAAAGGCAATGGAGCTAATGGGTAAGTATTCTGTGGAAACACACTAAATAACTTAAATTTTTGTGGTTTAGATAAAAGGTATCATTTTAATCGTAACACATATGAACAATTATTTAAACAAAAATAGAATTGACAAGAATTTGATTAGGGAGTTGTCCAAATGCACCATTTGATATATGTCTCTTCCAACAAAAGAAATTTGGAAATGCACTAATGTAGTACATAAAGAAGGAAAAAATGGTGGTTAAAAGAATCTGTCCCAAAGAAGGCTTAGAGTTTGAACTCACTGCTATTTAGATGATGGACATCAGATGGTGATGAACACCATGGGGGAAACAACTGTCATCAGTTTGTTCAAAGTACTATCCTGAGGGTGAAAATGATGCATCACCACTTTCAGTATACAGATAACCTCACAGGAAGGCAGAGCAAGAATTCATTGGGAAATTTTACAATATATCCATGTAAAATCCAGTGTAAGACAAGAAAATACTTGTAAAAGGTTTATGTTAGCATGAAGCATTATATATATACTGTGCATTTAAAAGGTAAGAGAAAGTATAAAAAAAAATTCGAAACAGCTAATTGCTTATATTTAATAAAATTATATGGGAAGTAGTCAATTGTGCACAAAAGTAAAATAATAATCTGTATTTACAATAAAATAAAAGTAATCAATTCATAGACAAAATACAGTCAAGCTGTCATCAACTGAAAAAAATTGAAGAGTTTAGAAATTTGGAACATGGCTCTCCGTGTGTACATTAAACAAATCACCTGTAAAGAAGAAAAGTCAAGGTCAATCAGCAATGTGATAATAGACTCAAAATAAAAAATAGGCCTTGAAACATAATGGTGATGCTGATGGTTCTCTTGGGGATAACTGATCTCCTTCCATGGGACAGACAAAGAATTGAATGTCTGGGAAAACAGAAGACTGAGGTCCAGAGGACGAGAAAACAATAACTTTATTGCAAACAGATCCTTCCAAATTGGTAGAGCCCTGTGCTGAAAGTTAGCTAAAATGACTCCAGGTTGGATATTTTAAAGGTTGCCTCAGTCCTTCCATTTCCTCTATTGGTTCTTTTTAGATACCTATCCCCAAGTCTTCAACAGTTTTTCCTCACATTATGTTCCAGGAACAAAAAGACAACAATTTTTGTTTTCCCTGTCTTCCTATGTCCCCCAACATCCCTTTATAACTACTAATTGTATCCTGTAAAAGCACTCTTCAAAATGTGAAAAACATTTTATTATTTTCCCCTATTGTTAAATTTTTTAATTTTTAATTAGTTTAATTAGTTTAATTAGTTTTGATGATACCTGTCCCCTCTCTTACTTCCTCCCAGATTTTCCCAACATCTGTACCCACCCAATTTCATATGCCTTTCCTCTTGTCCATTCAGAAACAATAAAAAGTAAAATAGACAAAAAAACAAGAAACAAACAAAATACCAAAACATAAAACACATAAAAACCTTATAGAAACACAAAAATAAAAATCAAAATAAACAAGACAAAGACCACTAGGACAGGGGAAAAAAAGCCCCAACAAAGCAAAATGTAATAAAAAGGCTATGAGATACCCTTGTGTTCATTTTGTGTTGACTAACTTCCTGGGCATGGGGCGTGCTATGAAATGCAGTGATTATAGACAATGAGAATACTCAGAGAAAACATATTTTCCCTTTGCTAGGGGATCTTCTTGGTTTGGGCTGAGCCCTATTGTTCATTTACCCCCTCAGTGCTGGGAAACCATATGGCAGAACTTGTACAGTTATTATGATTACTGTTGCAGTCTCCATAACTTTGATATGCATCAGTCCTGTTGTTTCTGGAAGACTGTTTTTGGAGTCATCATTCATATCTAGCTCTTACAATTTATCTTTCTACCTTCTTTTCTACATGGATCCCTGAGTCATGGGGGCATGGATGAAAACATCCCAATTAGGTCTGGGTACTGCAAAGTCTCTCACTCTTCATGTTGTCCAGTTCCAGAGGCTCTCTTAAGTTCTATCTACTGCAAGGAGAATATTCTCTGATGAGAGTTCAGTAAGGCATGATGTATATGTGTAGTAGTATGGCATTAGAAGTCATTTTACTGCTGTGCCTTTTGATGAATATTACGGAATTAATAATCCTCTGAGGCTGTAACCAATTTAGTCTCAGGTACTTGGACACATTAGCATCTGGTCCCATGTCTTGGAACATTTTCATGGACCTTAAATCCACTCTAGTAGTAATTGATTATTCAAATAACATTGGTGTTATGATTAGAGCAGTATATCTTCCAGGCAGGTCACTATTGGTTGTTGCAGGGCTTGTGTCTGGGTGATATTAATGATTATCCTTCTCCTTCAGTAGTAGTAAAAGCACCTACAAGCACCATAAATACTAATCAATAGGGGTGAAGCTTTGATTTAGGCACTATCTCAACTTCTTTAGTTGTAATAATATAAGTAAGTATAACTGTTACCTCAGCAATAGGGCATCACCATCCGATTATACATAACCAAAACATTGGCAATAGCCTGTGATATTTAGGGAATTCAGTGGAGGTTCCTGGGCCAATGAACTTTATTTTTAACTTTAGAGTTCAGCCCTGAAGGCATATATTAACAGGTAACACCAGATCACTAAATGGATTGGAAAGGTTGCTTTAAAGTCATGTGTGTGTGTGTGTGTGTGTGTGTTGTGTGTGTGTAATAACATCTGAAGGCTGAAATCATGATATCAAAAGTGAGCCAATGGAGTAGAGTTAACGAGAGTGCTTAGAGAGAGGAAAAGAAAGAGAAAATATCATGTAGTTATACTCTAATTTCTAAGTTTTCACAAGAAAGAAGAGGGGAGGGGGATATAAAGAGAGGAAAGAAGGAGATATAAATAAGTCTGAGGATTTTTGAAAAGTCATATGAAAGAGCATTTTGCATTTTTATAATCTATATAATCTGTATAATGTATATTTAATTTTATTTTTGTTTTTTATTATATATATATATATTTATTATTTTTCTTATTTTACATATTAATCCCAGTTCCTCTCCATCCCTGTCATGCTGCCCAACACCCCTCCCATCCTAACGCCAACTCCACAGGGAGGGTGATGCCTTCAAGGATGGATCAACAAAATCTGTCAAGTTATTTGGTATGGGGACTAGGCTCTCCATCCTGGCTCTAGGATAAGGAAATATTCCTCCATGGGCAATGTGCTCCCAAATCCTTTTGTGTACCAGGGATACATCCTAGTTCCACTGTCAAATGTTCTTTAGACTGCCATGTTCAGGGGATCTGAGCCCCTCCAATGATGGTTTCCCAGCTATCAGTCTGGGGGTTCCATGAGCTCCCCCATTTTCAAGTCAGCTCTCTCTATGGGTTTATGTAGCCTGGTCTTGACCCCTTTTCTTGTCACTTCTCCCTCTCTCCCTGATAATGAGGTTGATATATAATATATATATATTATATGTATAATATATATATGTTTATTGATACTATATATATGTGTGTGTGTGTGTGTGTGTGTGTGTGTGTGTGTGTGCGCGTATAGATATACTTAAATATTCAAAAGAAGATATTGTCAACATCACCCAGGTACAAACCCTGCTACCTATTATAGTGACCTAATTGAAAGATTCACTGATATAGTCATGACACAAATGATAGACTAAATAACCACTTTTTCATGGATTTGTGACCCACTCCAAGAGATAAAACCCATACCTGACTCTGTTAACTTGGACAAGAACTGGAGATGAGATAGATCATGCACCTAGGGAGAAAGCCCACTAGTATTTGTTAAAGGAACATATCAAAGAAATAACTTCCAATGATACACTGCAATACTCATATATAGGTACAACCCTTATCAGTGGGACTTCTTATAGTAGGTCAGAGTTAACACAGAGCCCCACAATTGGATAATATGCAAACATTCAGAGAATTTTAAGCCCTATGCCTAATTGGGATGTCTTCATGGAACTCTTCCACTTAGTCTTCAGAGATATCTGAGGAATATGAGTTTGAAAGCTTATATGAACCAGAACTAGTAGATATCTCACAGGAAACAGTATTTTCCAGATACAGTAGGACAGGTGCACATATGAATACACAGAGACTATGAAAAGATTTCAAAAGTTCAAGGTAAACAAAAATCTAAGAACAGAGATGGGTGAGTTGTCTTTAAGTTCCTCTACTAGGCAAGAAACTACTTTCATTTGATACCTACTGGGAGAGAAAAAAAATCATTTTTCTCCATAGGACTGGATTATATGTAAGCCTGTATGACATTTTATTAATTAGTGATTAATGGGGGAAGGCCAATCCTATTGTGAGTGGGACTGTCCCTGGGCTGATAGTCCTGTGTTCTATAATAAAGCAGGTTGAGCAAGCCCTGGGGAGCAAGCCAGTAAGAAGCACTCCTCTATAGCCTCTGTATCAGCTCTAGTCTCTAGGTCCCTGCTCCACTTTAGTTCCTGTTTTGAATTGCTTACATGATAAACAGTGATGTGGAATTATAAGCCAAATAAACCCTGTCCTTCCAAAATTGCTTTGGTCATGACATTCATCACAACCATACCATGGATAATCTTAACCTGGTCCCATCCTAGTGTGAGATATGACTATTATGATTCCAGGTTTTATGCAAGGCATCTGTTAAATTAGTACAGATTTGAAGTCAGACATAGTGAGAAGACATTCGACATAGCAAGTTTTTTTCTACAACATTATAAATATATTAATAAATATTATATTAGTTTAATACATAATAGTTTTGTATAAATTATTATAAATTAAATCAATTTGCAAAAATATAATAGATATAGAAGAAACTGGATTTTTTTTTTTTGCAGCTTATAAGAATTTCTTCTAATTTTGGGTACCCATATTTAGATAAACTTTACTACAGATATTTTCATATTATCAATAGTATTCCTTGACATGATATTCAAAATATTAATTGTCCCCCAAACAATAATTAAGGTCTGTTGACCTTACTTCTGTTAGCACTCACTTCTGTAGTTAGTGGAATATGTTTAAACCCCTTTTTGAACTCAATATGAAGTCACACTAGAGTTATCACAGAGAACTTATCCATATATTGATTTCTCGTCAACTGAGGGATTGACTTCAAGGCATCTTCACATTCCTCTGGGTTTTAGTTGGATTATGAGATTGAAGGCTTTTGTTTCTTTGTTTTTGATGACAGTAATTACCATCTAGTCTTCATTCTTGTGGCCAAGTGTCATTAGAATTGTCAGGGTTTACCTGATGATAAGCAAAATTAAGGTACTGTTTCTTTTATGAGTCTACATTCAGGAATACAGTGACCAAACTATTTGCATATGATTATTTTATCAAATATCTGTTTTTTTAAATTTTATATTGCTTTCTAGTATATTGATTTTCATCTTATGTTAATTTTATTTTCAGGAATCATGGGGAATATCAAGTAAATAAAAGTTCTTAAAGAAAATTTCCAAATAGTGCATGCTTTTACTGTATTCTTAACAACTTCAAGTTGAGATGGGATTTTTAGGCATCATTTGGAAGATGTCTCCATGCAATTCTAGTATGTGATCTGTGTTTCTAAAGTTGGGCCTTGTAGTGTGGAGATTGAGGGTGCTTTCCAGGGAAAATATATGCATTATCTGTGCCATCAAAGCTAAGCTTGAGACTGTGGGGAAGGTGCTTGGGAGCAAGATTCTGAGCAGCTGGTTGGATAAAGCAATGGGTGGGTAGGCTACAAGTATGGAACTAGGCTTTAGAGAGGGAAATGGTACAAAGTAGATACAGAGGCCTAGGGCCAGAGATAGGTCCATGACTCTAGAAATGATGCTGATATGTTGGTTGTTGGGAGCTCACCAAGCAAAGCTGGTGCAGGAGCTGTGCACCCAAGCTAAGTCATGTCATTTACTTTTTGTATCTGTCCAGCATGACAGAGGCTAACATCTAATGTTGACACACAACCAAGAAAAGGAGTCCACATGCAGATATGACATCATTAAACAATGTAAAAGACCAAAACAATAGTCTGTATCCAAAAGTCATTATCCATGCAGAAATGTTCTCTATTAGCATTTGAACATTAGAGCATTAGCATCTCTAATAAGATGAATATTAGAACAAAAAATTTAAAAGAAATTTTTGTAGCAAGATTATTCAAAAACATTAAATATTAAAAAATCTAATAGAACATATGTAAACCCAATCAAAGAATTGTTCAAATATGTGTATATATATATATATATATATATATATATATATATACATATATGTGTACTGAATAAATTACAAAAGATATTCAGAATTTGAAAATTGAATTTAATAAAGAGAGAAATATTAAGGAAAACAAGCAAAAATGAGAATAGAATTGAAACATTCAACATCCTACTTACAGAAAGGAACAAGGGAAAGTCTTACCAGCAGAATGGATCAAGGAGAAGACAGACTATCAGGACTTGAAGAAAAAGTAGACAGATTTGACAAAGTAAAGAATATACAAAATGAAAACAGAAAAGTCAGAAAAAGGAACATACATGAAATACAGATAGCATGAAAAGTACAATTCTTCAAATTTTATATGTAGAAGGAAGAAAAATAATTCTAATTTCATAGAACAGATCTTCAATAAGGTCATAGGAGAAACATTTTCCAAATAAAGGTAAGGCATAAAGAGAACACCAGAAGCAATAATTTAGACAGAGAAGAGTGATAAATAGAGCCAATAGATCACAGAAAGAAAACAAATGAAGCTATACTTACCAAAACACAAATTAGTACTACGACTGCAAACAGGAAGAAATGATCAACACATATATTTCTGTAATTTTAAATATTAATGGCCTCAACTCTTCAATCAAAAGGCAGGGGTTAGTTTATTGCATAAAGACACTAAAGCTGTATCTCTGCTGTCCACAACAAAGTCATGTTAATTTTAGTGACAGGAACCACCTTAAAGTGAAAAGATTGAAAACAATGTATTTCCAAATGGGATCAAGAAGCAAGCTGATATCACTATCATAATGTCTGACAAAATAAACTTCAAAATAACATTAATCAGCAGAAATAAGGACATTGTGACTGTACACATATATACACCACACTCTGACTCTTTCAGTTTTATAAAGACCATACTGGAGACTTAAAGACACAGATTCATCCTAACTCAGTAATACTAGATTGTAATACCTCACTTTTGTCAATATGGAGATCATCTGAGTAAAAACTAAGTAGAGAAATGGCAGAATTAAAGAATATACACATCAAGTGTACCTAAGTGATACCTATAAACCATTACACCCAAATACAAAAAGTTATACATTCTTCTGATCAATACTTGCACACTACTCTAATATTTACATTATACTGGGATGGAAAACAAATTTTAGAAATTCAGAACAATTGAAATGATTTACTGTAGTATATTTGACTATAATTCCACTTAAAATAAACAGTAAACAAATCTGTAGTCATTTCATTATACAAATTCATGGAGATTAAATAATATATAATTGACTGATGAATGGGTAACAAAAGAAATTTTTCCTGAGCTCAATGATAATGACACACACACACACACACACACACACACCAAAGACTCTGGGTCACACTAAAAGAAGTCTTAATGGGAGAATTAATAGCTTTAAGAGCCCATATTAAAAGTCATAAAGACAAACAGCCTCATATAGGTGGTGTGGGGGGCACAAGAAGGTCATGGCAAAGAAGATTTGGGAACATTAAAATGGTTCAATGTAAGGAATAGTTAAGGTTTCATCAATAGAAGTGACAACAAAAAAGGATTTATTTCTATACCAAATTGTCAGGAAGAAGAATAACACCGGAAGTACCTCACAGTGAGTGTAAATGGAAAGACTGGAGTTTGATATTGAATGAGAAAAGGGTGCGGACACAACAAATGTTACAAACACCAGGAACATTCAAGGAAGGAAATATGAAGTAGACTGTAACTATTGTAGATGCTATTCACATCGTAGGGGTCATCCATGCAATTACCAACTACATTACCAGAAAAGTGAGAGTTAGAGAAAGAACCAGGGATCAGAACGTGCTCCTGAAGGCCAAACCCAACAACTCCAAACCTATCCTAGGCGAATGCTCCCACTGTAATACATGAGGAGATCCTATTGCGGCCTACCACAGTATTCCAACCCTACTGTACAAGAAGTGATTAATTTAGTCGGCGATGATGGATCAAGCCTTTATTCCAAGGATCCAATGAGTTCTTGCACTCATCACCTTTATGAATTCGAGGCCAGCCTGGTCTACAGAGAGAGTTCCAGGACAGGCTCCAAAGCTCCAGGGAAAACCCAATCTTGAATAAACAAAACAAGCAAACAAAGAAAAAAGTGGTGAAGTATGCTAACCACCAGAGTGTAGAAGAACAAGGTAAACCAGTGAGACATAATATGTATTAGTGTTATAGACCATGAATCCACATGGACGGTCTCGACAATGATAAACTAGAGAGAACAGCAATGAAGAGGGCACAGAGATAAAAGCAGCTGATTCAACGGACAAGAATTCATCTTCTGCCGAGGCTGAGCAGGTTGGGGCTAAGTACCATGGGGGGGATATCTTTCTGTATACTGTGAATATATATTTCTCTTATTGGTTGATGATTAAGTGCTGATTGGCCAGTAGCCAGGTAGGAAGTATAGGCGGGGCTACCAGTGTAGAGAATGATGGGATGAGGAAGGCAGAAGGGAGCAACAAGAGAGACACCATGTAGCTGTTCAAGGAGTAACATGCTAGAGCATTACAGGTAAGCCACAGTTTTATGACAATACATAGTTTAATAGAAACTGGTTAATAATTAAGGGAGCGCTACACAAATAAGAAGTCTGAGCCATAGGCAAAACAGTTTATATTAAAGTAAGCCTCAATGTGTTTGTTTGGGCCAAAGGGATGGGGGACATGGCTAGAAAAAAATACTCTATTATCAGGTCCCATTTATACTGATTCTTGCTCTCAGCCTCTATCTTATTGGTGTTATATTTAGCATGTGGTCTCCTATGCCAATGTGCTTGAGGCTACTTCCATCAGGTTCACGTGCCTGGGTTTATATTGAGGCCTTTGATTCCCTTTGACTTGAGTTTTGTGCAGGGGATAGATATATATCTATATGCAATCTTCTACATGATGATATCCAGTTATACCAGCACCATTTGTTGAAGATGCTTTCTTTTTGCCATTGTACTCTTTTGGATGCTTTGTCAAAAATCAGGTAGGTATCCAGCTGTTTTGAATGTACAGCCAGGATATCTGAAACTTCTTCGAATCCCCCATGACAGCGCCCCTTACCAGCAGGAAGTAGTTTGGAAAGAACGACGCCCAAATTCCCAAATATTATGTATAAATGTTTGTTTTAATTTAATTGGACTTTATTATATATAAAATTAAATAAAATAAATTAAAACAAATCAGGTAGGTGTTTATGGATTTATGGATTAATATCAAGGCCTTCAATTCAATTCCATTGATCCATGTGTCTGTTTTTATGCAAATAACAAACCTTTTTCCATATGAAGTTAAGTACTTTTTTTTGGAAGTCTAAGAAGAATTTTGCTGGTATTTGGATGGGGTTTGCATTGAATCTGTAGATTGCTTTTGGTAGGATTGTTATTTTATTATGTTGATCTATCCAAAAACATGGGAGATCTTTTCATTTTCTGATATCTTCTTCAAAAACATAAAGTTCTTGTCATTCAGGTTCACTTGTTTAGAGTTACCCCAAGATATTTTATATTAATTGTGGCTATTGTATAGGATGATGTTTCTCTGAATTCTTTCTCAGCCTGTTTATCATTTGTAAATAGGCTACTGATTTTTTTATTTTTTTATTTTTTTTAGTTAACCTTGTGTTCTGCTACATTATTGAATGTGATTATAAACTGTAGGAGTTCCCTGTTAGAACTTTTGGGATCCCTTATACTTACTAGCATATCATGTGCAAATATTGAAAATTTGACATCTTTTCCAATTTGTTTCCCCATGATGTCCTTTTGTTGTCTTATTGCTCTACATAGACCTTCAAGTACTATACTGAATAGATATGGAGAGAGTGGACAACATTGCCCTGTTCCTGATTTTAGTGGAATCACTTTGAGTTTAATTTGATGTTGGCTTGCTGTAAATTGCCTTTAATATGTTTAGCTATGTTCCTTCTATCTTTTTATCTCTGAAACCTTTATGAGACCTTTATAATGAAGGGGTGTTGTATTTTATCAAAGGCTGCTTAAGCATCTAGTGATACAATAATTTTTCTTTTCTTTCAGTTTTTTTATGAAGTCAACTTGATCATGGAGGATGATTTCTGTTTTTAAATGTTATTCTTAGTTTCAGTTTGTTAATATTTTATTGACTATTTTCACATCATTGTTCATGAGGAAGATTGGTCTGTACTGCTCTTTCTTTGTTTCCTCTTTGTGTGTTTTGAATACCAGGGCAACTGTAGCCTCATAAAAGAAGTTTTGCAATGTTCCTTTTGTTTTTATTGTGTAGAACAACTGGGAAGTAAAAGTATTAGCTCTTCTTTGAAATTTTAGTACACTACTACACTGAAACAATCTGGGATATTTTTGGTTGGGAGACTTTTAATGACTCCTATTTCCTTAGGAGTTATAGGTCTGGTTAAATTATTTATCTGGTCTTGATTTAATTTTTGTAAGTGGTACCTATTTCAAAAACTGTCAATTTCTTTTCAATTTTCCAATTGTGTGGAATACGGGACTTTGAAGTATGACCTGTGATTCTCTGGATTTCCTTAGTGTTATGTTCTGTTGTTATGTTCTGATTTTGTTAATTTGTATATTTTCTTTCTGTGTTTTTATTAGTCTTGTTGGTTTTCTCACAAAAGCAACTATTTGTTTCTTTGATTCTGTTTATTGTTCTCTTTATTTCTATTTTATTGATTTCAGCCTTCAGTTTGATTATTTCCTGTTATCTATACCCCTGGGTGAGTTTGCATCATTTTGTTCTAGACATTCCAGAAGTGAAGTTAAGTCTATAGTGTAAGATTTCTCCAAATTATTTATATAGGCACTTAGTGATACTAACTTTGCTCATGGCACTACTTTTATAGTGTCCCATAAGTTTGGCTATTGTACATTCATTTTCATTGAATTTTAGTAAGTCTTTAAGTAAGCATTGTTCAGGTTCTGTTAGTTTGTAGGCTTTCTGCACTTTGAGTTATGTTGAATTCCAACTTTAAGCCATGATTTTTGGATAAGATACAGAAGTTTACTACAATTTTTTTCTATTGATATTTATTATGTGACTAAATATGGAATCAATTTTATAGGAGGTCCCATGAGGTGCTGGTAAAAATATTCTTTTGTGTATGGGTCAAATTCATGTCTTTTGAGTGCATTTTACTCATATCTGTTAGATCCCTTATCTCTGTTAATTTTCTGTCTGTCGGACATGTCCATTGATGAGAGTGGGATCTTAAAGTATGTCAGTGTGTGGGGCTTGATGTGTGATTTAAGCATTAGTAATGATTTTTTTTTTTATTTTTTTTTCTTTACATATGTAGGTACCCTTGTATTTGGGACATAAATGGCCAGCATTAAGAATTAATCTTGATGGATTTTTCCTGTGATGAATATGAAATGTCTTTATCCATCTATTTTGATTAATTTTAGTTTGAAGACTAATGTGTTAGATATTAGGATAACTACAGAACCTTCGTTCTTAGTTCCATTTCATTGGAAGTTCCTTTTCCAACATTTTAATCTAAGGTAATGTCTGTCTTTGAAGTTGAGGATTGCTTATTGTACACAGCAGAGCTAAGCTCCTCTTTGCAGTTCTATTCTCTTAGCCTGTGTCTTCTTTTTTTCTTTAGTACTGTAACTTTTTTTCATTTTTTAATATTATTTTTTATTTTACATATCAATCCCAGTTCCTTCTCTCTCCCATCCTCCCATGCCCCCTGAATCTCCTCCCATCCCATTCCCGACCCACTCCACAGGAAGTGTGAGGCCTTCCAGGAGAGATCATCAAAATCAGTCAAGTCATTTGTAGTAGGCCCTAGGCCCTCCCTTCTGACTCTAGGTTAAGGGAGTATCCCTCTGTGGGGAATGTCCTCCCAAAGTCCATTAATGTACCAGGGACACATACTGGTTCCACTATCAGAGGTCCCATATACTGTCCATCCCTTCTAATTGAAAACCATGTTATAGAGCTGTAGTCCTGTAAACAGCTTGGTATTGGCACAAAAATATGTAAATCTATGGAATCGAACAGAAATTCCTGATATTAACCCACACACCTATAAACTCCTGAATTTTGATGAAACAGCTAAAATTATACAATGGATGGAGGAAAGCATCTTCACCAAGTGGTGCTAGCATAACTGGATGATGGTGTGTAGAAGACTGCATATATATCCATTTCTATTGACATGCACAAACTTAAGTCTAAATAGATCAAAGACCTCAACATAAATCCAGCCACACTGAAACACTTAGAGAAGAAAGTGGTAGGTAGTCTTCAACAAATTGGTACAGGAGATCACTTCCTGAACATAACACCAGTAGCACAGACACTGAGATCGGCAATTAATAAATGGGACCTTCTCAAACAGAGAAGCTTCTGTAAAGCAAAGGACACAGTTGACAAGAACAAACGGCAGCCAATAGACTGGGAAAAGATGTTTGTTAACCCCAACTCTGAGAGAAGGCTGATCTCCAAAATATAAAAAGAACTCAAGAAACTAGTTACCCCAAAAATAACAATGCTACTAAAAAGTGGGGTACAGAACTGAATAGAGAATTCTCAATAGAGGAATCCAAAATGGCTGAAAGACACCTAAGAAAGTACTCAAGATCCTTAGCCATCACGGGAATGAAAATTGAGGCAAATCTGAAATACCTTCTTACTCCTGTCAGAACGGTTAAATCAGCAACACCAATGACAACTTATGCTGGAGAGGTTGTGGAGAGAGCAGAACACATCTCCACTGCTGGTGGGAATGCAAACTTGTACAGGCATTTTGTACATTAGCCTGTGTCTTTTTATAAGTGAACCAAGTCCATTAATATTAAGGGATGTTATTGACCAACAGTGATTGTTCTTAATTCCTGTTTTTTTTTTTTTTTTTGGTTTGTTTTTGTTTTGTTTTGTTTTGCTTGTGGCAGTGGCAGTGTGTGTGTGTGTGTGTGTGTGTGTGTGTGTGTGTGTGTGTGTGTTTCCCTATTTTGGGATTTGCTGGTGTGGGAAAATCTGTTGCCTGTGTCTTCCACTGTGTAGCTATGTTCCTAGGGTTAGAATTTTACTTCTAGTAATGTGTAGTGTTGGATATGAGGATAAGTATTGTTTAAATGTAGTTTTGCCATGAAATACCTAGTTTTCTCCATCAATGGTGACTGTAAATTTTGTTGGGTATAGTAGTCTGGGTTTCTATGTGTGGTCTCATAGTGTCTGTATAACATCTGTCCAGTACCTTCTGGTTTTCAGATTCTCCATTAAGAAGTCGTGTATTACTCTGATGTTTCTGTCTTTATAAGTAACCTGATCTTTATCCTTTGCAGCTCTTAACATTCTTTCTTCACTTCCTATGTTTAGCATTTTGATTATTATGTGGAGAGGGGATTATTTTTGGTCCAATCTGATGTTCTGTAAGCTTCGTGGAAATTTTTTTTTCCTATGATTTTGATGAATATATATATTTTCATTGCCTTTGAGCTGGTATTCTCCTTCTTCTATCCATATTAGTCTTAGGTGTAGTCTCTTCATAGTATTCCAGATTTCCTGGATCTTTTGTGTTATTTCTTTGTTGGCTTTAATGTTTTCTTTAATTTCTCCTAGTGTATCTTCAATGCCAGAGCTTCAATCTTCCATCTCTTACATTCTGTTGGCTATGCTTGCATCTATGGCTCCTGTTCATTTATGACATTTTCCATTTCCAGGATTCATTTTTTTCCCTCTATTTCAATTTTAATGTCTTCAACCATTTCTTTCACCTGTTTGATTGTTTTCTTCTTGGCTTTCTTGACTTTCTTTAAGGGATTTACTGATTTTTTTTCCTTTTTAATTAATTAATTTATTTATTTTTGTCTTTTGCTCAGTTTCTTTAAGGGAATTTTTCATTTCCTCTTTAAGGGCCTCATTAAGTTATTTTCAAGGTCATTATCTTTTGCTTCTTCAGTAATGGGTTTTTCATGTCTTGCTGTTGTAGAACCATTAGGTTTTGGTAGTGGTTCTTTACTGCTCTTTGTGTTGGCCTTGCTCTGGTATCTATCTATAATATGCTCCAATTGGTACAGGTAGTACCTGTACCCCTGTGTCCACTCTTCCTACAATTGGTGCAGATGGTGTCTGTGCCTCCAGTGACTGTTGGTGCCATGGTGGATGGTTGGGTTTGTGGTGATCAAGTTGAGTTTCTGCTACAGGTTAATGGATAATTCAACAAACATATGTTTATAAATATAATAAATCACATAAATTTACCTAAAATCAAATCACGAATTTGTTTTTATATGATAATCCCTATAGATGCTGAAAATGCTTTTGACAAAAGCCAACATGCTTTCATGAAAAAAAATGAAAGTTCTAGAAAGACATATCTCAACATAATAAAACTGGTGTTATACAAACATGCAACCAACATCTTTCTAAATGGAGAAAAACTTAAAAATAATTCTGTTAAAATCAAGACAGGGCAATCCACTGTCCATACTTCATTTCAGTATAGAACTTAAAGCTCTAAGGAAAGAGAAGAAACTTAAAGGGATGTGAGTATGGAAAGAAGTAACTTTATCACTATTTGCAGATAAAATAATATTTTTATCTGCAAATCAATAATCCCACCAGGAAATCTCTAGAAATGGCATACAGTTTCAGCAATGTGACAGGATAAGAATTCAACTTACAAAAAACAGTATGTTTTCTATATATCAATAACAAACATGCTAAAAAAGATATCTTGACATACTATACTCACATTTAAAATACCTTTAAGAAAAACAAAATATCTATGAATAAACCTAAATAAAGATGTAAAAGACATGTGAAATGAAAACCCTAAATCTCTGAAAAAGATTTACAATAAATGTTATATGCTGGAAAGACCTTACATACTGATGAAAGATATATTGTGGAGCTATAGTAATAAAAACAGCATGGTGCTGGCATAAAACAGCAATATATATCAATAAAATAAAATAGAATATCCAAACATGAGTGCATGGAACTACAGTAATATTAAATATTTTACAGAGGTGCGAAAACATACACTAAATAAATGATATCATCAACAAATAATTCTAGGAAACTTAAAGTTCACATGTGCAAGAATGAAAATAGACTCACATCTATCATACACAAAAACCTATTCAAAATTGATCAAACATCTCAAGTGATACCTGAATCATTGAAACTGTTGGAAGAAAATACCTTACAAGTACCTTACAAGATATAGGTACAAGAAATTATTTTCTGACTTCATTTGCCTAGGAGATTAGGACAACAATTTTCAAACAGGACCTCATAAAACTAAAAAGCTTCTATATAGCTGTCAGCAAAGTAAGCATTATTCAAGTGAGAAGAAATCCCACAGAGTGGGAGAGAATCTTTTTCACCTGTGTATCTGATAGAGAAAAAATATCCAGAATATAAAAAACAAAAAATAACCAAGTGTGAAGAAAACAAATGACTCAATTAAAAATGGTGTGGATATGAATAGATAGTTCACAATAGACAAAATAAAGATGTTAATGAGACATCTGAAAATATGTTCAGTTTTCTTGTCAGTTAGATACATGTTAATATTAACTGCTTTGAAGTTTCATCATATATCAGAATTGCTATGGTCAAGAACTTGACAACAAATTCTGGTGAGAAAAAATGAATACATATATAAGTGTATGTAAGTATATATATATATATATATATATTACATATATTTTACATTATATATACATATAAATACATACACACACATGTATATGTAGTTTGAATGAAATTTAATCACTTGAGGTGATAAAGCTTCCCTCAATAGCCACAGACTAAGAAAAATGTCTCCAGTGTGAGACAATACTTGAGAGTGTCTTCAAATAGTTGTTCTGGAGAGCCCCAGACACTCCTCAAATAATATAGGTGTTGCCATTGCCTTTGGTTGCCTTGCAGAACTTGGAGGTAAGAGATTTCCTGAGGATAGGACACACTTTGGACATAGGAATTTGAGTAAATCAAGCTGGAACATGCCCTGAAGTATATTATGTTGCTCTATAAGTTAATATAAGGAAAGCAATCAATATGCTGACTATGAACTATACCAATAGCTAGCATTATAAACTGTCTTCTAATGGTATCATAGTAGCACACATTTTGTCAGTAACAAACACCTGCCCAATTAGAGTTGAAGGAAGAGTGAATTATGCCTGTTAATGTAAATCCAGCCAATTACTTGTCATGGATTCTAGAGGAGAACCTACTTCTGCCACTTTCATAAACCAACATATTTATTTTTCCATTTTCAATATTCATTACATGAAAAGCAATCTTATTTTAAATACCAATACCAGTTGCCTTTCCCTCCAGTCCATCAACTTCCCCTAACATCTCCCCATCCTACTCCCCATTCACTCCTCAGAGAAGGTGAGACCTTCTATGAGGGATCATCAAAGTCTGTCACATTATTTCAGGCAGGGCTTAAGTGCTCCCTAATATATCTAGGCTGAGAGAATATCTCTCTATAGGGAATGGACTCCAAAAGTCCTTTTGTGCACTTGAGATAAATATTTGTACCACTGCCAGACTGCATAGAATTCTCAAGTCCCCCAACTGACACCCATGGTCAGGGGGCCTAGTTTGGTCTTATGTAGATTTCCCCAGCTATCAGTGTCATTTGCATTAATTATGTTTTTAAATAATTAATTTATTTTTTATTTTTCATGTTGATCCCAGTTTCCTCACCCTCCCTCCCACTTAACCTCTCCTCCACCCCGTCACATGCACCCTGACCACCCTCCACTCCCATGTCCCCACCCTGCACATGTACGGCAATGCCATCCAGGTGGGGTCATGTAAAACTGACAAGTCATTTGAAGTGTGGACTAGGGATTTTCTCCAGTCTCTAGGTTAAGGGAGTATTCCTCCATGGGAGAATGTGTCCACAAGGTCCTTTCATGCACCAGGAATACATCCTGGTTCCACTGTCTGAGGTCCCTTAGACTGCTCAGTCCTTCTGGCTAAGACCCATATTTAGGGGGGCCTGAGTCAGTCCCATGCTAGATTACTAGCTATCAGTCTGGGGGGCCGTTAGCTTCTCCTTGTTCAGGTCAGCTGTCTCTATGTGTTTCTTGTCCTCTCCCTCTGCATCTGGATTCTAGTTAGACTCAGTGTTTAGTTATGGGTATTTGCTTCTGTTACCAACAGGTACTAAATGAGGGCTCCATGATGGTGCATAAGTTAGTTGTTGATCAGGGAAGGGCATTTATGGTAGCCTTTCCACAGCTGTTCAAATTGTTAGTTGGTGGAAGTATTGTAGGTCTCTAGACCTTCCTTTATGTTCAGTTTTCTCTTCAAACCAATATCTACTCCCTGTTTTATGTTCTCTTTCTCTTTTCTGTCTTCTATTCCTACCTTGACTCAATCTTCCTGGTTGCACTTGCTTTCCTCTACTTCCCTTCTCTTTTTCCTAGTTCCCTCTCCCATCACTGCCCCCCCAACTTCCCATGTGCTCTGGGGGACTTGTTCCTTCCCCCTTCTATGAGGGACCTTATATGAATCTCTTAGAATACACCTTGTATCCTAGTTTCTTTGGCAGTGTGAAATATAGGCTGGTGATCCTTTGCTCTAGGTCTAAAATCCATATATGAACAAGTACATACCAGGTTCCTCTTTTTGTGACTGGGGTACCTCATTCATTGTGGTTTCTTCAAGTTCCATCCACTTGCTAGCGAATTTCAGGATTCAATTATTTTTTCCGGCAGAGTAATATTCCATTGTGTAGATGTGCCACATCTTCTTTATCCATTCTTCAGTTGAAGGGTATCTAGGTTGCTTCCAGTTTCTTGCTATTACAAATAATGCTGCTATGAACATAGTTGAACACATGTCTGTGTTGCATGGATGTGGATCATTTGGGTATATGCCTAAGACAATGATTCCTGGGTACTGTGGTAAACTAATTCCCATTTTCCTGAGGAATGCCATACTGATCTCCAAAATGGCTGTACAAGTTTGTACTCCCACCATCAGTGGAGGAGTGTTCCCCTTTCTCTGCATCCATTCCAGCATAAGTTGTCATTGGTGTTTCTAATTTTAGCCATTCTGGCAGGAGTAAGATGGTATCTCAAAGTTGCATTTCCCTTATAGCTAAGGATGTTGAGCACTTTCTTAAGTGTCTTTCAGCTTTTTTGATTTTGTCTATTGAGAGTTCTCTCTTCAGTTCTGTAACCCATTTTTAATAGGGTTATTGGTGCTTTGTTGACTAGTTTCTTGAGTTCTTTGTATAGTTTGGAGACCAGTCCTTTGCTGAGGTTATCTGTTTCTGTGGGTTTCTCCAGCATGGTCTTGATCCCTTTGCTCATTACTCTTCCCTCTCCACAACTGGATTTCAAGAGTTAGGCTCCATGCTTAGGTGTGAGTTTCTGCTTTTGCTTTTATCAGCTACTGGATGAAGTCTCTGTATGTTATTTAAGGTAGTCACCAATCTCATTTAGGGGAAGGGGACTTAAGGTGGCTCTTTCACTATTGCTTAGATTGTTAGTTGGGGACATCCTTATGGATCTCTGAATATTTCCCTAGTGCCATGTTTCTCCTTAATTCCATAATGGCTCCTTCTATCAAGGTAATTTTTTTCTTTTTGTCTTCCTGATCCCTCATGTTCTCCCCTTGAACATAATACCAGAAGTAAAGACACTGAAGTTGACAATAAGTGGGACCTCTGAAACTGAGAAGCTTCTTTAAAGCAAAGGACACAGTCATCAAGACAAAACAGCAGCCTAAGGAATGGGGAAACAGTCTTAACCAACCACACATCTGACAGTGGGCTGATTTACAAAATATAAAAAGAACTCAAGAAACTAGTCATCAAAACACTAAATAATTCAATTTAAAAATTGGATACAAATCTAAATGGAGAATTCTCAAATGGCTAAAAGGCACTTAAGAAATTGCTCAATATCCTTAGCCATCAGGGAAATGCAAATCAAAACAACTCTGAGCTACCATCTTACACCTGTCAAAATGGCTAAAACAAAAACCACCAATGGCAGCTTAAGCTGGAGAGGATGTGGAGGAAGGGGAACACTCCTCCACTGCTGGTGGGAATGCAAACTTATACATCCACTTTGGAAATCCGTATTGTGATTTCTCAGGTAAATGGGAAATCGATCTACTTTAAGGTTCAGCAATTCCCCTCTTAGGCATATGCCCAAAAGATGCACATTCATACCACAAGGACTTTTGCTCAACAATGTTCATAACAGCACTATTTTCAATAGCCAGAACCTGGAAGCCCCTCAATCAAAAATGGATAAATAAAATGTGGTACATTTACACATAGGTAATAATCAGTGGAAAGTAAATGACATCTTCAAATTCACATGTAAATAGATGGAGCAAGAAGAGTAAGGTACTTGAGACACAGAAAGACAAACATGGCATGTACTCACTTGTTAGTTGATATTAGACATAGAGCAAAGAATAGTCAGCCTACAGTCCACAACCTCAGAGAAGCCCAGAAACAAGGAACACCCTAATGGAGACATACATGGACCCCTGAGAAAGGGAAAGGGACAAGATCTCCTGAGTAAATTGGGAGCACGGGTGAGGCTAGAGATATAACAAAGAGGAGGGGAAAAGGGGCAGGGTGGAGACAAACATAATTTCTAACTGCATCTCAAATACTTATTCTTATATCTACAGACAAGTGTAGCTCTTAGTACTCATGAAAGAAGCTTTTATAATTATTAATTGCATTTTCAGATTGAGACCCATACAGAAATCTCCAACTGGTTAAATGTATAACACATCCCCTACATGTAAAACTCAGGGGAATTTGTGGATGATTGAGGGGCAGAAATAATGTAAAAGCCAGAGGACAAGGACATCCACTGTGAGGTAATATCTTCTATTATATGATAGGGAAAATGAACTCATGGCATTCCAAACATATGGTCATCCAAAGAAGACTTGCACAATGACAGCACCAGTTGACAAAGCAAACAGGGAAATGTGAAAAATCTCCACCCTCTTATCCATTTTCAAATCCCTTCCTAGATTACTCAATTCCAGAAGGCTAGCCTTAAATGCATATCCATTCAAACAAAACCAAAGTGACTCAGCTGGCACTACATTATATATACTAACATATATATATATATAACTTATACAAGCATGTTAATGTAACAACAATAGTAAGAAATGTAATGATGGCAGTTCAGGGGAAGAGTGAGATTTGGATATAATGTAAATAAGTACACTTATATGATTTTTCTAAAAATTAAAAATAAAATAAATCAAGTTGAGATAAAACTATACTATTTTAGAATTGTGAAATTATTTCATGATTTGAAAAACCTACAGTGTAGGTAAATTAATCTAGGAATTGTGATATTTGCATGTTTTTTATTTTTTGTTGATAGTAAATATTTGGGTTGTTTTGTTTTCTTTTTCTGCTTTGTTTCCTTTGGAAAAAAATAATTGAGTGAACAGAATGAATTGTTTCTTTTCCTAGAAAATGTTCTGTGCAACTTTGTCTCAGATGTAGACATCACATAGAAGGTTTTGAAACTGCCCAAACACCTCTAAGCTTAAAGCAATTTTGGTTCAGGGAAATTCCTTACTGGATTACCTCCAATTCCAGAAGAGGGAAGAAAAAAATCTGAAAGTGATGAAGTGGACATGTTGAAATGTACATTTCTCTTTCAAACAAAGTGCCCATGAGGCTGAACCTTGCTTTACATAAATGGATATGATTGCTTCTTAGAACTGGAGATCAATCACTATTAAAGTTTTGAAAAGAAAAGTTATCCAGAGCTAAAGGACAGTATGAACAACAACAATGGCAGTTGAACCTTGAAGCACATCAATAAAAATGAAGCTCTATGGCTGCAGATATTATTTAGATCCCAGTGACCAACCATTTAAATATTTAAAGGCTTTTATCAAGCTAAGAACAATTTGTAGTGATAAGCAGTCAGTCCAAGTTTAGTGAGCCCTAAGAAACCTCAATCTCTTAAGTCCAAGGTTGTTTAATTGCTCCAAGTTTTCCTGGGAACTAGTGACTCAGCCAAACCTGGTTAATAAGTAAGGTGTTTCTATGTGGTCTTCTACATGCACAGGTGTTTATATGCTTTCTCAGAAAATCATGTATGTATTACAAATAAATTGTCTGAAACCTGTATTCACCATCATATATTGAAACACAGCATCAACTTTTTAAACTTAAATTGAGATGTATTGTCAATAAGGATGTATTCACCCTACTTCAAATGTTATATGGAAGTTGGTATTCAAATTTGAATGCATTTTGTTTCTTAATAAAATTTATCACAGGCTATGCCTTCATTATGACAACCTGGTAACATATAGTTAGAGATTCTGATTTCTGGCAGATGGCCTCTTTTATTGTAATTTTTCAGTGGACTTCATGGAACTGGAGTTGTTGATGGCTGTGACTCACCCAATGGGTAACTAGGAATTGAACCTGGGTTCTCTGCAAGAGAAACAAGTACTCTTAACCACTTAGCCATTTTCCTCAACCCTGCTGATGCCTTATTTAAAAAATAATCTGTAGATAACACTTCAAGTCAGTATTTGCTTGATGATTTCTAAGGAAGGCTAATTAATATGAGTGAAATTAAAATAAAACATACCTTGAAGTATTTCCTTTTCTAAACTCTATTCTCAAAGGACTTTCTAATATGTAATTTGGGTTTTGTTTTTTCACTGACCAAGAGATTTAAAAGAATATTTGGTAAAATTGGGATGAATATAATAGTGAATCCATAAAAACATTTCCTTAATATTTTTTGTTTATTTTCTGATTCCTTATTCTCTATTATTGCTGGCTATTTATAGTTTCAAATAGTATCTTACTATTATAATCTTGATCCTGCATAATAATTTTACAAAAGACAGATGAAAATATGGGGTTGAAAATTAGAACTCTATTATATTCTTGGGAAACTATTTCCTAATAGAAGTCTCAAAGTCCTTTCATGCACCTGAGATACATCTTGGTTCCAATTTCAGAGGTTCCTTACACTGCCTAGGCCTTCTGAGTGAGACCTATGTTCTGGAGGTCTGAGTCGGTCCAATGCTGGTTTCTAGCTATCAGTCTGGGTGTCCATGAGCTCCCCCTTGTTCAGGTCAGCTCTCTGTGTGGGTTTCTGTGACCTGGTCTTGACCCCTTTTCTTGTCACACCTCCCTCTCTGCAACTGAGAGCACATTTCCCATTGAGGGATACTCCTGTAGCCTAGAAGCAGAAGGGAGGGCCTAGGCCTTACTCCAAATGACTTGACAGATTTTGATGATACCTCCTAGAAAGTATCATTCTCCCTGTGGAGTGGGAGGGAATGGGACAGGAGAGGGGTCAGGAAGCATAGGAAGAAGGGAGAGGGAACTGGGATCAATATGTAAATTAAGAAAAATTATATGAGAAGCCTCAAACCAGTTTGTCTTTTCTTACCTTTCTCTTTTTCTCCAGAATGTATCTCGTGAGGGCTGGAGAGATGGCTGTTAAAGGCTAGACTTACAACCAAAACAGAATGTAACTAGTGAATATTTATTTGAAGATTACTTTTGATAGTAATTTTATTTATGATTTTATGATAAAAGGAACAATGAATAAAATTGACTATATCATAGTTAAAATACAATTTCTTTGGCCTTTCAGTTGATTTTTTTTCAAGGCAAAAAAGTAAATGTGGCTTGTTTCATCATTTAGGAAGAATGGATAAATGGAATACGGACAATTTTCCAATAACTTTTTGGACACTGTCTTATGGATACATAAGTATTGTGGATATCCTAAGTAGGCTATCACATTAAAGTCTGATTATGAGCCCTTTTATGTGGGCTATCTACCATTGACTTTAGCTTTCTGATTGATTAGGGAATACAAGTGCAAACTGATATGTAAATGTCCAATCATATTCATTATGTAACCACTTTGCCTAATGGATGGAGCTAACTCAAATAGATGTGACCAAGTCTTTAACACATGATACAAAATTACAAGACCATCATCACACTAATAAAAACTTTTATCCCAGGGGTATTATAGCCCACACATGAAGTGAGAAAAAAGTGCCATCTGGAAGTAATTCTGTGTTATTGCTTCTTATCATTGTGGCTGAGGATGATTTTTTGGTATCAAGTATAAATGAATCATGGACCAGACTGATATATGCTCATTAAGCTATGAAGACTTAATAGACTATCATCTTACTGTGCAGAAGGAAGTCTGATACAGAGGTAGGTTATATAATCTGAGTCCAAGGCATAAATGTGACTTGTGAAAGGGGAAATGGACTAAAATTCTTATTTGTTATTCCAGGAAATTACATATTCTCCTTAAAGTAAAATAAACACTTGACCAAACTGCTAACCATCCCTAGTGTAAAGGACTTACAGATTCAATATTGAGATGATGAGCTTCCCACTGGTCTGAAAAGCATTATAGTCAAATGAATCCATTTTCTTTGGAAATCATTTAGCTAAAAATTATATTCGCATTGAAGAAGATGAATGGCTTGAATGCTAAAATGCCACTTTAAAAGTGCATTGTCCTTTCTTTTGGCTTCAATTAGATTTCAGTTAAGATTTACTTAAGGAAGATAAGCATGAAAAATCAAGTTTTTCTTGAATGGAATAAGTAATGTAGATTTTCAATATAAAAGGAGGAAATATGGGATAGCAACAGTAGCAAGTGATTGCATGTCCAATTCACTTCACTTTTATTCATCGGTTTGCCTGATTAAGAAATATGCTATTCCAAGTTAAATCTAAGATCTGTATCTTCGATTTTAGTTTAGATTGAAATGATCTTTCATTTCATGCTTGGAAATATGGAAATCTACCTGCAGGGATACTGTAGCTGGTAACTCTAATAAAAACAAACAGTTTTTAAAAATCCTACTCTGAGAGATTGTAGGATTTAAGTAATTAAGGATGTGCAGTTTGGTATAAGTGCATTTGTTTCCTAGGAAACAAAGCAGTACTGTGCCACTCAAGAAATTTGTAAGCATGGAAATATTCTATAATCAGGCCCCAGGAGAACTTATTAAATTTTTTTAAACAGAATAAATAGTTGACATCCTAGCCATTTTATAAATGTACTTTTAGATGACAAGTGCTGTCAAGGAGTTGTATTCCTATAGCAAGAGTGAATGATATGAAAGGTAGGCCAGGAGCACATATTGGCTGTTGACATGACTTATTCAAGTAGTAGAATAAAGGCAGGGATCATCTTGAATGACTGAGATAATTCAAACCAGGAGGCCTAAACATTGCAACTATTTTGGGTCAGCTAAAACCCTGGCACAAAGGAATCTCCCAGGAATCTACAAGGAAGACTTCATCTTATAATCCTAGGAATAGCTGATATGAACACACAATGGCCATCACCTGTGACCAGATTAGTGCCTAGCCTGATTGTCATAGGAGAGGCATCATGCAGCAACTGATGGAAATACATGCAGACCCACAGCCCCACATTGAGCAGAGCACCAGGAATTTTGCAGAATATGGGTAGGAATGAGTGTAGGTGATTGTAGGAGCAAGAGGGGTCAGGGACAGCACAATAAAACTCACAGAATCAACTAACCTAGGCTTGTAGGGGCTTACAGAGACTTTACCAATAGCCAAGGAGCCTGCATTGGATTGATCTAGGCTCCCTTTGTGTATTGTGTGGCTTGGTCCTCTTGTAGAATTCCTAGCAGTAGGAACAAGGGCTGTCTCTGGGTCCTACTCCTCATACTGTGTCACCCTGCTCAGTCTTAATACATGGGAGGTGATTAATTTTACTGTAGCTTCATATACATGTTTTGTTGATACTCATGATAGACATAACCGTTCCTAAACACAAACAGAAAAGGAGTGGTTTGGGGGCTGGGTGTGAACAAAGGGAAGGTGGGGGAGGGACTGTAAGGAGAGAAGGGAACTGAACTGAGGCTGGCATGTAAAATAAATAAATAAATTTATTTTAAGAAATGACAACTATAAAACAACACACGACCACACTCACACATACCATCAAATTTAGAAATGACAGAGTAGGAATTTATATAGATTACACTTGAACAGAGAAACCAACAGAAATAAAAATGTGAACAGCCTGAAGCCACTGGACACAGAACATGATGCCGAAGTGTGGGATAAAGGAAAGTTGGGGCTTAAAAATGGAAAGAAGTAAAATTGGGTAATATTTAGAAGCTAGAAAGAATTAGCACTTTAAATTTACTTAAAAAAAAAAAAAGAAAACGACAAAGCAGAAAATAGGAGAATGAAGGCCAATTTTAACTCTCAAGGGATGGCTCAGTGTAATAGTCCTTACACTTCAAGCATGGGAAACAGTTAAAATCCCCAGCACCCATGTAAAACACTGGAAATAAATGTGTGTGCCTATAACCCTGAAAAGTGTTCCAAGACATGTAGCTCATAGAGCTCACTGACCAGCCAGCCCTACCTAGACAAACAAACAAATAACAACCACTACCTATAACACCAGAATCACAAGCTGGTGAGAAATTCTTACGTAAGTCCATAAGGTAGAAAACTCAGAAGAAAATACCTGTGCTAGCATCCACATGTACACAAATGGGAGAATGGAACACACACACATGCACACACGCATGCATGCACACATACACACACACACATACACACACATGAGATCGGATTTAGAAATGAGTAGGAATTTATACAGAGAACACTTGAATCAAAAGAAATACAAATGTGAACACACGGAAGCCATTGAATACAGAACATAACACCAAAGTGTGGATGAAAGTAGGTTTGGGGTTAAAAATTAAAAAGAAATAAAGTTGGGTAATATTTAAAAGCTATAAAGAATTAGTACTTACCATACTTGGAAAACCTTTCTATTTATATATGATGAAGAGTTTTATAAGAGTCTGTTCAAATAATGAGGTAAACTGATTTGTCTTTGACACCCAGGTAATAGGTATGTTTAATTAGTGGATAGAGTTACAAACAGTATAAAAATAGGGATTTAACACAGCCTGGATGGAGGACCTGTGAGTCTGCTGCTTCCTGGGATCATTGGCAAATGGGATACAAAAATGGTTTGGGAAGACTTTTAAGTCCTGAGAGTTACTTTGTTGGTGATATTTATACCTTCAGGAACTCCCTGTGATCATACGCATAAGAAAATAAGAATCTTAGCTGGAAGTAATGTTTGCTTTATCTTTAATAATAATGTGTGGTCACAAACACAGAGAGTCACACATGCTCTTCATTAAGAAAAGGAAATGTTCAGAGGTCACTGTCAGTATTGCCTCTACAACATACAGATGGAAAAGAGCATGGAGTATGTGCCAAACATAGTATTTTAAATCTGGGGCTAGAGCTAGAATTGGGGTTTATTTTCATTTAGGAAAGTAGGAAAATTCTGCTTTACAGTTTTGTGCTGTTGAGAAGTCCTTGCAGAGTTGACCTATATATTACATTAGCATGAGTCTGAATATGAAGCCATAAGTACTTGCTTTATTCGTCAAGATAATATGTATGATGACAGTTATATTTATAAGTATGAAGTGAGATAAACAGGAAGGTGTAAGAGATTTTTAAAGAGAGATACACGGGGGGAGGGATACTTTATCTGTTAACATACAATGGGAAGTTTTGTTAGATACTCTGGTCCTATACTACCTAGCTTCTGAAATATATCAAATATACAAGTGAAGGCAAAGTCCTCCAGAGTCATAAAATTTAAAGTCATAATTATAATAACAATACTTCAGTATGTATTAACACTGTACTAACTACACCTAGAGTTAATTCACTCGGTTAGTAAAATATTTAAAGTTTGCAGTTCTGTATTTAACACATTCTTCTTTGGAAGATTACATGCCACATGCTATATAAGTAAAATAGAGTTTTCTGATTAAGTACATTAATATAAAAAATCAATTGTTAAAAATTCAACCATTTCTATTTATTTTTAAACTTGCCACTAGAAAATTTGAAATGATTCACACTTATCATTTGCGAATTACACAATATTTCAATTAAATAAGTTGGACCAAACTTCCTTTGACTGGAACTCAGTTTGTATGATACTGTGTTCATTCCATCAGAAATCAAGAGTGGTGAAGGGAGGAGAGTAGAACAGAGAAATGGAAGGGAGAGAAAAAGGGAGGGGAAGGACGGGAGGGGAAAGGAAGAGAGAGAGAAGAGAGGGTAAGGAAGGAAAGGAGTATGTTTTTTTTTTTTTTCCCTCAAATACACATCTAAATCCAAGCAACATAACAGTTCTTGTGTAATCTTGACATTTTGTTGAATTTTTATAAGCTTTGGGTTTTAGGGCTGACTAGAAATAAAGAAGAACTAAGTCTAAAGTTAAAAGAAACAAACTCAGTACAGCTCTAGTTTTCAAATGAGAATAATGTGATTTTATTTTTATTTTATTTTACTTTTGTTTCTAGAACTGGAAAAGAGAAAACTGAACTGTTTGTGTCTGTCTCTGGCAACTAGTTTCAGCAAACCCATAATATTTGTGTTTTTCAACTTTAGTTAGCTCAAAAGGTAATATGACTAAAAATTTAGTAAGTTTATGTATTTGTTTGCATTTACAAAATATTCAGATATTAATTATTGTGTTTTTATGGAAAAAATACTTAAAATAGCAAAACATTCAATCAGGAATCCTTTGTATTTATTGGGACATAGAATGATAAAAATACTAGTGAAATCAATCAAAACTGGTCTCTTAATGACAATAATATACTTGGAATCATTTAAAGAATAGCCACTATATGTTTAATTATATTTTAACACAATTAAAATGGCTATTGTTTAATTTTTAAAACATCCTCAGGGACTGGAAGGATACCTGGGCAGTTAAGAAAGCTTACTGCTCTTCCCGTGGATGTGGCTTGATTCAAAGAACCTCTATCTAGTGATTCACAACTACGTGGAGCTCCAGATCATACTGATCTCTTATCCACACACATTACATAAATACATGTGGGCTCATATGCACATAAGAACAAAATTTAAAAACTAAATACACATCATTTTTTAAATTTTTTTTTCTTATTTTACATATCAATCCCAGTTCCCTCTTTCTCACTCCCTTCCTCCTTTTCTCCCCCCCTCCCTTGTCCCCCACTCACTCTGAATATATATCTGAAAAGTTCCTTTTCCTACCATGACAAGTCCCCCCCCCCCCGTTTAAGGAAATTATTGCTGTTTATACAACCACATTTAGGCTTCTTTTCCTGCCTAAAATTAAAGCTATTTTTCCAATGAATATGATTTTTAAATCCATGTAAGTAATGGAGTTTATTTGGTCAGAAATAACTTGTTCTAACTATCCAAAGATTAACTATACCCTTCAATGTTTAATGTGGTGACAAATGTTTCTTTCCAATATATTGATAGATTGCTTTCTTTTCCTCTATTTGTAAAAGGAGTTAACTTAGCTAACATAAGTTCCATGTGATTTCCAATTTGGGGCTTCTAGGAAAAATAAAACTGAAATAAAGTGACCTGTACTTCCAAACAAATGGCAAAATGGCTTTCAGTAGAAGAATCTTTAGATATTGAACACTTTGAGTAGAATATCCATGGTTGGTGATTACCCAGGAGTAACAATAAGTAATATAAAACTAAATCTACTACTAATATCTTCAGTGTCCAATGATCCTTTCAACACTGTCATCTGAGATAATCAATGTTGAGATGCATCATGCAACTAAATTGTTAATGTTTCATAATGTAAGAATGTTCTGCTTATACTAACCTGGTAGGAGAGGTACCATGATCACAAATATGGTTTTCCCAGGATGAGGCTTATCCATTGCACTCTGGATGTACCGAACCCTGCATTTTCCCCAAATGCGGGAAACTTGACTGCATAATTAGTGGTAGTGGGGTACTGCATTTGCACTCTCCTTTGTGTGTGTGTGGGAATTCTCTGCTTGTGAAGTCATTATCTTATATTAAAAAATCTCATATATTAGTCTGAAAATGAAGTATATACCAATGTGGACTCTTATCCAGACACACAGGGCTACCCAGACTTCTACAACATTACTGTTCATCATTTTACACATACACAAGACCTTCATATGCATATATGTATATGAAAAGCAGAGAAAAATATTGATGGGTTAACTGTCTTAAAGTATTAAGATGTAATTGTTAAATATTATGTAAATTTTCTCACTTCTGCTACAGCCTCATTGCTGTACTCATCAAGTCTCTACATATTCCTTCAGAAGCGGCTACTTTCTAACCTGTTCAAATTCATCTTCCACAGATGTCTATAGCTATTAAGCAAAAGTATGTTTCTAGAATGTGTGGCCATTTCCTCATCTGGGTATTGTCTTAATAATTGTGCACTGTAAGAAGACATATGTTTCCCACCTACCAGTTCTCAAATTATCACACATATGTTTAAATTACTTGTAAATGCTTGACCAATTGCTCAGGTTTGTTACTAAATGGCTGTTACATTTTAAGCTAACCCATATTCTTTATTTATGCTCTGCCATGTGGCCATACTTTTATTAGCATGGCACTTTCATCTCTTGCTTCCCTGTGTCTGCCATTGACTCCTTTGACTCTACCCTTCCTCATCCCATCATTGTCATTTTGGCTCACCTAACTATATCCTGTTAAGCTACTGGCCAGTCAGCTTGTTTATTAAAGTAATAACAGTGATATATACTCACACAGTGTAAAGGAATATCGCACAGCAGTGAACCTCTCTAAAATACTCTGCATAGAACACTTCTGTCCTCATTTACTGTAAATATCCTCTCTTCAAGTAAAATTCTTTCTGGACCAATCAGCACAGCATTATTTCTGTGATTACTCTTTCTTGTCATTTGTGTTTTATCTTGCTTCATACCATTAGTATCTGATAATGTTAATGTTGATTTGCTTGTTTTTTAATTATCTGCATTCCTTCACTAAAATAGCCGTTCCATGCAGGAAGTTGAGTTACTTTAACAACCACATCTATTTTAGTTTCAAAAGTGTATTGGATATTGTTGATGCTTTGATGGTTAAGTTCTCTCTAAATCTGCTGTGGGAACTTGAGAGCTAGCAAATAAGATTTATTTTTCCTTTTCCTGTTATTATTCATATCTCTTTTCCTCCTTTTTTGCCATTTCAATTATCTGGTAACAATTTTATACTATTTAATAATTTCTAATACAGTGATATATTAAGATAACTAGTTTAGAGTTGATTACATAGAGATTAGAGATAGATATATAGATTTGTATAGATACATCTTCTTGCCCACTGGGAATATGCTCCAATATTCCAGTGGGTGCAAGAAACTGAGGATATTAAAGAACTTGGATGTGTGATTGGTTTTCTTTTTTAAAAAGATATTTTATTTTTGTTTTTGTGTATGTGTTTGTATGAGTATATGCCACAACTGTGTGATTACCACAAGGGCCATTATAGGGCACTGAATCCTTTAGATCTGGAGTTGCAGCTGATTGTAAGTCATTAGACAAAAGCTAGAAGCCAAACATGTGCCCCCTGGAAAAGCAACAAGAACTTGTATCCACTGAACTATCTCCTGAACACTATGCATACTATTTTCCCAAAAATACTTTGTTTAAAAATTATTCACAGAAAAAATCAGCAATTAATAATAAAGTAGAAAATTTATAACATAATTTAATGTGAGTTATCTCCTCTCTTTTTCTTTCCCTCAATAAACTTTACTGTAGTCTGCCTACCTTTTCATGGTGTGTGAAAATACACTGCCTACATAGATGCACAGAATTTAAGCCAAGTTAATGATTTAGGCATTATAACATAGTATTAGGCTGTGTTACAGTATCATAAGCATTGTGATATTTCCAGAATCAAGTTGATAACCAAGAATGCTAAGTAGTGACAGGTAATAAAGTGACAGATATATATCAGAATAATGAATGATTCACACTTCTGGCAGAATGGATACCTGCAAAAATATGGTTTCTCAGCCTATGCATAATGAATATGGAGACTATAATATGTAGTATACAAAAAGGATTTCAAATTTAGAAATTTTACTTCTGGAATTTTCCATTTAATATTTTCTGACCATATTTAAACATGGACACCTAAATCAGAATATATTAAAATCATAAAGAAAACTACAAAAGATGTCTTGATGTCCCTCAAACACAGTGCCCCCCAACAGTATCCATGTTGCCCTGACATTACAAATGTGTTAGTGACTTAATATATGAAAAGAAAGCACTGTTTATACAGCAGTTTTGTAGGGTCCCTGTGCCCAGAGCAATTGGCTGAGGTGGTTGAGTAGTTGATTTCATTGAAACAAACAAAACAAAATCATATGAACTTTTGACATTTAAAAAGATAGTGCCATAGTGTATGATTAAGGGCTTTGCTTCATTGTGGGTGGGCAGTGTACTGTAGAAACATTGCATTGGCATTACCAGAATATATACTACAATACAAAACCATGTTGGCAAGGAGAGAGTAAATACCTGCCCTGTAAGAGATTTTATGAGTGTTTCCTCAATACCATTATAAATGATACTTTCAGAGAACAATATTAAAGCAAACTTGTGATATGAAGAGTCACAAAGGAAATGGATAACAATTGCACAAGAAAATGCTTAGGCCAAAATGGAAAAAGGAGAGTAGAAATAAAATGGAAAAGAATATTCTGGGCCACATACATTGGTAAAAAGTTGAGAGAGATGCAGGAAAATGATTGGAGTTATGGTTGCTTTCTGAAATGATGCAATGCATAAAGAACACATCCTGATGAGGATGTGATTTATATGTGCACATTTCATCTTTTTCCTGGTTGTCTTTTGATCCTTTTCTTTTTATAAATGAAATTAATTATCTAATCTGTAAATAATGTTTTGTGCCTTTGGCTATTTTTCGTGATGATGAGTTATTTTTAAGTGAGCATGCTAAGATTTTAGAACAACTATTTAAGGGTAAAAGTTCAAACCAACTTTCTCTGGGGAACAAATTTGAGATTTTGAGATTTGACCATTTGATGATTCATGGGGAAAGACCTCTTCCACTAATGTTTAAGATTTGATTCCTTAATGTTATCTGACAATCTACTAGTAAAAATAAATGTATTTAACTGCTCTCTTGCACCTTCTGCATGCCAAATAGCCATGATAACAAAGATATTTTAAAAAGAAAACCAAACACCACAGGGAATTATTGTAAAGGAACAAAATGCTCTTGGGATCATGGGAAGCAAAATAATCGAAACCCCAAAGTTTACACTTACATTCTTATTTCAGACTTTAATACTGTTTTATGCATGGTTATTAAATTTTAAAAAGCACAGAGGAAATCTATACCAAGTATTTTTTTAACCTTTAATAAGTATATTATCTACTTGGATTATTAATTGGCTGAGAATCTAATTCATTTTCATGAAGACTAACAATAACAATGCCATTGGTAGTCATGTCTAGGCTTATAGTTTAGAATGGTGACTTGTATTTTTAAATGGTGCCACTTAAAAGTTTTAGAGAATCAACTTTGACAATTTTATTTAAAGGATTTAAATATATATACATATGTATATATGTATATATGTATATATATATATATATATATATATATATATATATATTCTGATAGCCACAATGTACAAATTTCAAAGCATAGCTTAACTGCTGTATAATGATAATTGCACCAGAGGAGAGGATTTAGGGAGCAATCCAGCTTGCATGGTAAGTAGAGACAAAACAATAATACCACTGGGAAAAACGTAGAAGTTATGAAATTTCCTGATGTGTGACACATATGTGAGACTATGAAGTGAACTACCACAATATATGTGGCATAAGAATGTTTTGTGGTATAACATATTAAACATGTTTCCTCTCAGAAGTGAATCAGTAAACGATTGTGCACAGAGAACTGGCTTTCAGAAAACCCACATGATGGTTTTGTAGTTTCTAAATTAACTTTAAAATTTTAATTCCAGTGCCAGGGGAAGAACATCATATTTCACAGCATTGTTAATGCAATGCAGTCCTAGACTACCACAATCTTTCCAAGAAACCCTTGGCTCTTTGTAAATAAGTATTTCAAAATTATGATAAGCAAAACATTTTTGAGATTTCTTCTTATTGGAAATGTAGATATTGCTATTTTCCCAATTCATATACTTCAAAACACATTTGAGAAAAATTATTGAAATATAGAAATTACAGTTTGTTTGATGCTTTATTTCAAAACACTGTGTATTTTGTGTTTATTTGTCTTTTTAATTTAAAATACCATGTCTTCAGAGAAAAAAATGTTTGTACCTTCTAAATCAAAACTTTGTATTACCTTACAGGAAAAACAAATCTTATAATAGAGGAGAAGTAAGGTTGAGTAGCAAATAAATTAGATTCAGACTTGAGATAACAGAAATAGCTGCAATCAGATGATATGTTTTATTATTACAGATGGAGATAATGGTGAGAAAAGTGTGGGAGAATGTTGAAGGCTTATTTTAAGACAAATGCACATGCCTTATTGTCATATATGTAATTTTAAAGAATTCGTTTCCCATAATTTATTTTCTAATAATTAAAAAAATCAACCTTTATCATCACAGATCATTATTATATTTTTCAATACATATTATTGACAGTGTCATTTTCTGTGTAAAAGAGAGAAATAAAATCAAATACAAATACTTTCTAACTTGAAGAAAAAATACCTACAAAAAGTAATGTATACTATAGAAAAACCATATTTTTTAAAAAAAAATGTTATACTTACATCAAAATAATTAGTAACAGATTTTAGAACCAAAAAATTGAAACACAAAATTAATAAGTATATATGTTCCCTAGGCTCTGAGAAATTAGATTGCAAAGTATTTTAGGAAGAAAGAACATTGTAAACTGAAAATAGGTTGGAATAAGTTGTGAAGCAGAAGAAAGAAGAAAATAAGGATGTGCTGCAAAAATGACCCTCCATTGATGAGAGTTGAGAACTGGGCTTACCTATCACACAAGGACAAATATTTAGAAGAGTTAGAGGCAGTGTTAATTTAGGAAGATGGCAGAAGTACATTCTTCCTTAGGGTCTATTACCTAACCAGACACATGTTCTTGGAGAGGTTTAAAGTACCAAGCATGAATACCCACATATTGGGGTAGAAGGCAAATCAATTAGAGGCATTGACCATGATCAAAATATAAATATCACTGTTGTATCTAAGGACTATCTTGAGAAGGTGGTAATTTTTGTGATTTGGAGTCTTTAAAGCTTCATAGGACTGATGATACATTTCTGACTTGGCAACTTTTATAGCAAGCACTTCCTGACAAGATGATTCCTTCTAAACATAACAGGAGTGATATTCCCATGAAATAGCAACAGTATGGTGTCTCAAACAAAACTTGCACAAGTACACACTCCTTGACATGCCAAAGAGAGTGGATGATATTCAGCAAGCCCCACCTGTAGATTAAAACCTATAGGCAGTTAATGATGACTGACAAAAGGAGAATTCATTTCTCCTGGGTGGAACCCCTCGAGAGTTTTCTCCATCCTAAGTGGTGAGTCATAAACATGTGAATGTATGTGATCACTAACTGGACTCAGGATGATAGACACACACACACACACACACACACACACTCACACACACAGAAAAGGTCATGATTTGCTACAGGAACACAGGAGAATTTGGAAAGGAGGAGAAAAGTGTAATAATGTTGTTAATACATTGTAGTGATGTGTGAAATTCTCAACAAAATAATGTGGTCTAAGTTAGAAGAGATTCTTGACTCTTGTAGGTTTCAGTTTCTTTCAAGAGGATCAGGGAGTTTTCTGTGAAGATTGTCTCCTAGCGATACCAGAATGTATAGAAATTCTCACCAAGATACCTACTCAAATATAATTGGAACAAAGACAGGACAGCAATAGATACAACAATGTGTACAGGGAAACCCTACCAAGCCTTAAGTGTATACAAAGAATGAATGATGACAGTAGAAGAAATAGATTTCCCAGGAAAGAACATACTATCAACTATAAAATATCATATAATTGCCCTATAAATGTAACAGTAAAATTATTCAGATTGAGGATATATATATATATATATATATATATATATTTTATAATGTGTGTATGTATATATGTGTATATATATATATGTTTGTGTGTGTATATACACACATAATAACAACTAGTAAAAATAGATCATGAATTTTATGGAGAACAAGGATGAATATATGGAATAGAGGAAAGGGAAAAATTACTTAATTATACTGTAAAAATCAAAAGAAAAAATAAACAAATCTAAATTTGACAATCATTAATACATTTCCCAGTAATAATATTTTAGTGACTCAGGTGGTACATTAAAGTGTTATTGGAAACAGTCATCAGAACACCTAGCATTCAAATGTACTATGAAGCTAGAGAGATGGCTCTGTGGTTAGGAATACATAATGTCCTTAACATGTCTCCCAGTTTTGGTTCTAAGCACCTCTATGATTGCCTATCTCACATGCACAAAAACTCACATACAGACATGTACACATAATAACAGAAAATAGTAAAAATAAATCTTTAAAATAATATGTAGTAAATCCTCATAAACAGACATACTCCTTGGGAATTATCATTTTAACCAGGCTGTAATAAATGTGTAAATGTTTTTAAATAGTTGCCCGAGGGAAGCAAGCTAGATGCCTCTCAACTGAAGAATGGATAAAAAAGATGTGGCATATTTACACAATGTAATACTTACTACTCTGTGGGGGGGGGGGGAAACAATGGAATCTTGAAATGCTCAGGCAAATGGATGGAACTTAAAGAAACCATCCTGAATGAGGTAACCAAGTCACAAAAAAGAGGAACATGGTATGTACTCACTCATATATGGATTTTAGACATAGGGCAAATGATCACCAGCCTATAATTCACACTGCTAGAGAAACTAAGATACAAGGAGGATTCTAAGAGATTCATACAAGGCCCCTCACAGGAAAAAAAATAGATGCCAGAGGATTAAAGGCTGGAAGTGGCTGGTTACAATAATCCTATTGTTTCAGAGCCTGAGAAGGGGGTGTGGGGGGGGGGGGGAGATGATCACGATTTTAAAATGAGCGTGGTCTTTACACAGTTCATGGCATAGTAAAACCTAGTCTGGAAAACTGCAACAAAAACACATTACAATGAAATGAAGAAGATAAATATATACTTGTATATCTTTAGACCTTCCTCCACATAATTATCTGAACTAAATGCTTAATGTGTAATTGGCAAGATCTGTGACTGTAAGTCTTCACCTATAAACAAACATCTTGGCAAAACATACATACACATAAAATATTCTTTATTATTGTTGTATATAATAATAAATTAAGTCTGTAATATGGTTCTTATCTTCTGCTACATAATTCACAGGAGAAGGTCTTCGTTAGAATCTATCAGTAACAGTACTATAATCATTTGATGGGAGTTTATAGTATTTCTTACTTCAAAATGTTATTTTAAGAGTGAATTCATGAGTTCAGAAAATGATTTCTAAAGGATTGATAATTTTTCATGAGTTATATCTTAATATACTTGAGTCATGTCAATGAAAGAATGCTAGTCCAGTACTCAAGGCCCAAGATAGTATTAGAGATATTTTCCAATAAATACTATGGTTTAATTCACATGTATGTATGAATGATGTTTAAATAGCAGAAGCATACCTATAGCTTTTAATATAAATCTCTTTTTACCAGTTCATAACCCCTTTAAACTATTCCACAAGGCATGTTATTTTTCTTAGTTTTGTAGCCAATAGAAATTTGAAACCTTATAGAAAGCAAGGAAGCAATAGTGAAGTAAACTGACTTTATATTTTGAACTTCTCTTTGGAAAGCCTTGCTTTCTCCTGGCTTTTATGCTGTGAGTACAATTAATGCACAGCTTTATTGAGTTAAGCCAATTTGTGAGGAACATTCTCCTAGCTAAAAGTATGTTAGAGATAAATTAATGGACAGTCAGATGGATTGAGACACGATGTCAAATTTATTACACTATATGAGAAGTGTTGCTCTTTTTCTTGAAACAACATAGAGAATTGATTTACTGTAACTATCTTCCTAGTCAAGTCTATGGGGTACTGAGACTTTCTTGTGCCAATCATTACGTGTCAGGGAGAAAAATACATGCTCACCATCTTGGGATCATCTTCTTGGCTTTGGAATTAAAAAGTGTTCTGAAAGGGCTATATACCTAAGATACTAAAAGTGCCCAAGAAAGAGTAACTTTCTTTTAATAAGAAAAAAAAATTAGACTTAATAAAATTATAACAAACACACTTCGTGATAAAAGTGGGTACAGGGCAAGAAACAATATTTGATGAAATTGAATTGGCTGTAATATGGCCTTAATTACTTGCAACTTAAAAATTACTAAAATTGGTTCATGGTAGGGAATATTACTTGCAACTTAAAAATTACTAAAATTGGTTCATGATAGGGAATATAGGTCAATGCCACAAATAGCATAAATTAACTGGCACAGGGAAAACAGACAGAAAAACATCAAAGTAAACCAATAAACAAAACTCTTCAATAAACACTACTCAAGAGAGTCATGATTGGTCACTCTAAAGAGCTGAAGAAGGTTATAACAAGTTTTGTTACAAACTCTGCAACCTTCTTAAATTTGTCACATGAGGCATCTAGAAACTGCATTTAGAGAAAGACTCTCTGGCCATACTCTTTGGCAAATCTGGATAATAATCTCTAATTAATCATAAAATAGCATGGAAGACATTTTATTTATTCTGACTATGACATTTCGGTCCTGCGTTGATAGTGGGAGTATTTGCACATAATGTGGATATATGAGTTATTGTGTGTTTTTCCAAGGGTTGTAGGCAACTGCAGAAAAAACTTGAGATCACAAAAGTGTGTTTAGTACAGATCTCATGGTAGGATTGCAAAGAAGCAAATCTACTAGGAATAATTACTATGTACAACTGAGTCAATGCATGTATGAATCAATTTTCTTAGGATATATTATTTCACAAGTCTTCCATTAAATCTATTTTTAATAGTACTATATCTAAAGGCTATTTTTTGAAAGGAGCTTGTTTGTTTTTTCTAGGAATTTTCATGCATGCTTATTCTTAGGATTTTAATTGTAAACTTGATACACATTTATACAATACATCTTAGGGGATTTAAAATTGCACCATCTAGTTGTATTTCTGCTTGTGACTACACTGTGACTTATTTCATGTCTCATCAGTGGTGCTGCTGTCAACCTCAACCTTTCCAAGAGATGTTTTCATTAAGAATCCTATCATTTTATAATTATTGCATTCAGATCTCCCAGGGAGCAGACAGAGGCTTCCCCTTTGTACTTCCATTGTTGTGTTTCTTTGAAGAACAAATTCAATTTCAACCCTAGCCAAAGTAAACTTTTAAATGGTGAAACAAATTGAAAATCATTTGAAAAGAAAATGCTAGGAAAAGTTTGACTCTAGTTATCCTAAGTTCAGGTGTATTAAGATGATTTACTACTGTGTTTTCTTTTCTTTGTGTGAGACTGTAGTGCCATATGCTTACTTTGTAGTAGAAAAGGGAGGAAAGAACTCTAAGGTCTGAAAAACATTACTACAGAATGAGCTGAGGTAACTAGCTAGTATATCATTCTAGTCTGCCCTGGGAACAAATCTCAAAGGTGAATTCTCTTTTCTAGCATGCCTTCTTCCTATCTTTTATCTCCATATGTTTTTCTTATTAAAATAAATAATATTAAATAATGTATAATATATTACATAACACAGAAACATTTATGTAAAGTATGTGGTTTTAAGATCTATAATCTGAAACTCGATCATTAACTGCTTTGGTTTAATGTATTGATAAATCAGACTTTCCTATTGAGTTACATTACCTTCTCCCAAGTACATTCTCCTCACTAATTAAAAGCAAAAACAAACAAACAAACAAACAACAACAACAACAAAAATAAAAAAACATTTGCTGCCCAGAGATGCTATGACAGACCAAGTCCAGTGCCTTCAATTGATCACTGTTGGAAGTTGCTTTTCTTAGAACATGATGAAGTAAGCCACTCTGGCTCTGTTTCCACAAATTACCACGTTATAGAATATTTTTGTCCATTTTCCTAACATCACTGAAGTAAATTGCTCCTCTCTTTCTTTTCGTTGGCTCCCCTTATGCTTTCATTTGACCATTCCATTGGTTTCCCATCCATTTATTGTTTTCTAAATTCTTACCTCTCCTTCTGCTGAGCACAAATATTAAGCAGTCTATATGGATAATATAGCCATATTTAAGTTTTCTGTTTCCTTTCAAATTTAGAGATGCTTATTATATTAATTTTCTTAGCACTCCAAAGTTGTTTCTTCTTTATAAGCAGTCACTCATCAAATAGAGTTAAGTTCTGGCAACTAGGATGTACACAATTGCCTTAGGCAGACTCTATTCATCGTTTGTGGGTAGGTGGTTTTAGATGTAGTTTAATTTGTCTTGAGGATCTATGCAGATGGAATTTAGCTAGTTATAAGCCATCAAAATCAATTTCTTGTTGCTATTATTTGATGCATAGTTACATCCACATAGAAGTTAATGAAATCTACCAGATTGTTCAAAAACTGAATAAACTATTAATATTTATCTTTATTTCTTGTGAACAAGATGATTTTCATCTTAGAACGTCCATATCACTATGATGAAACTATGTACACTTAAGTTCCCTTGTAAATTTCCTATACTATATTTTATTGAAATTTTATATGTCACTTACCCTATATCCCTATATCCTTGGTACAGTTTTATTCACCTTTGACTTTATGATGACCTCACCTTATGACATCTGTAGCTCCAAATTCTAAAACTCTTCCTCAAGCAATCCAAACAGAATCATAAAAGGTATATATATATATATATATATATATATATATATATATATATATATATAGCTTTAGGAGAGGATATTCCCTGTGAGTGTGAATGAACAAGAAAGCTGTTAAAGGAAATAAAATTGTCATAACTTTCCTCAAGCAGTCTTGGTAAGTCTGACATATCTGCATTCAACGATGGATGCATATCTGCATTCAACGATGGAATAAAGACAACAGGGACATAACTGCATATAAATACACAACACAGAAGGCCATATCATAATAGGGTGCTTTGAGTGAAATTGGAGCTACATTAATGCAACACCTGCTCATGGGGAATGCCCTTCTGTATATATGTTTATCTTTATTGGTTGCTGAATAAAATACTGTTTGGTGAAAGAGGCAGGAAGATAGGTGGCGATAGGAGACAAGGAGGACTCTAGGAAAGGTAGGGAGAGTGAGCACACCAAAAAGGATCTCATGTAAGGGCCAGAAGAGAGGACATCTCCGGTAGGCCAACACCATGTAGAAATACATAGATTAGTAGTTATATGTTAATAATTAAGACAGTTAGCCAATAAAAATCTCTAGCCACCGACCAACAGTTTATAATTAATATAATGTCTCTGTATGTTTCTTTGGGGCTGAAGCAGTATGTCCTGGCAGGCAGGAAAACCACCAGCAACAATCTGTAGATAGGCATGACCCTAGCTTCCAAAGAATAGATCCACTACACCTGACTGCCGCCCACTCCAAGTTGACTATCAGCATCAGCAATTACATAAATGGCAAGTGTGTCTTTCCTAAAATGACTTAAACCCCAACTGCCTGCCTTTCCTCTTGTACCTTTCAAATGTCATATGATATTTTACCCACTGCTCTGATGCCAGGTAGCTGAAGGAAAAAGAATTCTGGGAAACATAGTTATAGCTGAGCTAACCCACAAATGGTTTTCATAAATTTCATGTAGCTAAATATATTCTGGATAAGGCCTGACTATTCACATTTCCATAATTGCCCTTATTCTTCAGGTAACAGATGTCTTACAGCCACATTTTGGCTAGCCTCAGTGACCTGCTTATTGTTTAAGGCCTACATTCTGCTAAAACTGAACAGTGTCAGGAAAGACCCCCATGTAACTTAACAATACAGTCCTTTATTCCCCATTAGTAGTAAAGTTTAAACAAAACGGTAACAAATTTATTTGGTACAGTTTATTTGGAAGACTTATTTACTGAATCTGTTGGTTTAGAGTTTGGTTTGATAGTCTGTATGATACCTATTACATGCTGTGGGATAATTTACTCAACCCCTCCACATTCACTTTATTATTATAAAATATGGGTAATAATCATAATTGTTTCATCAGGTACAGAAAATGAGCAGTTCAGATACATGAAGTACTTAGGTAAGGACAGTGCTTAATAAACTTTGACTAATATAATTACCCTGAAATCCACTTGAAAAAATATTTAGTCATGTAACATTTCAACAACAACATTTACATGATTGCTAAAGTTACTCTGACTTTTTTTTTTTTAAGACAGTGTCATCATTAAAAGTTAGGAGATTACTTCAGTACTGTACCTAATTTCTTTCCTTTTCAAGAATACTTTCCCAAATCATTCTACTAACAACCTGACCCTGCACATCTATCTAAACCTCTGTGGCCATGACAAAAAAAATTGGAAAGCTTTCCATTTTCTTTCCTTCCTTAATTTCACAAGTTTGGGCCTGTGAACTTGGCTTTGATAATGTGTCACTCACCTCTTAGAGATCAGAAAGATTGCATCGTTGTAAAGGAATCATTTTATCAGTTATGTTAAAGAAAACATAATGACATAGTCAGTTTCCACTGAGTCAGGAACCCACACAAGCCCCAAAGTGTTGATTTCTTGATGGCTGAGGAGAGCCTGCCTGCAATGCACACTAGGGATCAGCACTCCACCCCACACTTTATTGATACGTGTTAACAAGATGTGGCTAGCAAGCCAGGCAGCTGTCTCTCTGAGTTTTCAAAGGAGCAGATTGAAAGTTGCAGCCAAGTTTCCCCACATTTGACCATTTTCACCTTGTGAAGTTGTGATGGAATTTATCCCATACATTAAGTGGAAAATATGAGTAATTGCATTTGCTTCAGTGAGTAAAAAATATATATTTTATTATCACTTTTAGAACTGGCAAAATTATATTTTCTAGCTTTGTTGTACAGAGATCAAAGAAGAAACCTTCATTTATGCCAGATTTCATTACATATTAAATGAGCTATTTTTGGCGAGGTTATGAGGTAACCAAAACTCCTTTTTGTTTAATTTTACCTTTAAACAGATTCAGATTGCTTTAACTGAAGAGTCAAAGGGCTTGACCTCTAATTCATTAACATAATCAGAAGCACATGCCAGCTACTGGCTGCCAATCTGCTTGCAAGTCAGACACTGCAGGGATGATGTTTTACATGGTGATATTCTTAAGGTCACAGGTCGAAAAAAAAGATAGGGGAAAAAAAGTGAGAGCAAGAAAGTAATGACAAAATATAAGTAAAAGTCAGCACATAATTTAACCAGAGTCTTCATCGATTCAAGTCAGTTCACCCTTTTGCTGGACAAGACTCTTCCTTGTCCCTGTAGAAATTTGTCCTTTATTATCTGCTGTTTGATAAATACTAATGACACTGAAACTTCTAGTGGCTTGTCTCAGAAGACAAGCTCTTTTGCTATATGTATGTATGTAGGTATGTGTATGTATGTATATGCATATATATATATATGTGTATGTATAATACATTTTTATTTAAATTAGAAACAATTTCATTTTACATATCAATCCCAGTTATCTCTCCCTTCCATCCTCCCATGACCCACACAAACACCCCCAGGGAGGGTGAGGCCTTCCATAGGGGATCATCAAAGTCTGTCACATCATTTGGGGCAAGGCCTAGGCCCTCCCCCATGTAAATAGGCTGAGAGTGTATCCCTCTATGCAGAATGGGCTCTCAAAGTCCATTCTTAGACCAGAGACAAATATTGGTCTACTGCTAGAGGCTTCCTAACTGACACCTACGTTCATGGGGCCTTATTGGATCCTAATGTGGTTACTCAGTTTTATGACTGGGGTTCGTGAGCTCCTACTTTCTCAATTCAGATGTTTTTGTGGGTTTCCCAGCAAGGTCTTGACCTCTTTGCTTTTCACTCCATCACTACAACTGTAATCCAAGAGTTCTGCTCAGTGGACAAGCTCTCATTCTGAGTAGTAGCTCTCCAAGAAAATCAGGTTAGACCTTAAGCAAGAAAGGAGGATTGCATTGGCTTTCACCCTTGGTTGGGACAACAAACAGAGTAGAAGAGCAGAAGGAAAACGTTGGTTGAAATGAAACAAGATCACATTCTGGTGGCAACTGCTCTTTACATGTTCTTTACCGACACTGCCTTGGGAATGTTGTCATGTGCTCTTAACTTCCAGTTCGCCCTTGTTTTAACTTTGACAAACAGCTTTCACTTTTATAGAGGAGATATTGTGTCAATATAATCTTTAGACAAATAAATTCTATTATAGCATATTTCCAGCTTAATTTTCCTTTTATGCTAATGGCAAAAGGAGTAGCCTGTTTAGAATACCCTACACATTGTCTGTGCAGAAACTCAGAAGATGCAGGATGGAAGTCAGAACATAAGGTAACTTCAGCACACTAACCACTTCCATGCAGCAGTATTATTCAGTATTCATTGACATGTTGTAATGATTCCTAATCTATTTGATGTGGTTTTGTACCTTAGTGCTTGTCGCTTCACTTTCCCTAATCAGGGAGTATCTTCATAACCGATTGGACTGACTGGTTATCATCATGCCTTACAGGCAATGTGTTTTCCCTGTAGCCAAAAGTTCATACAAGACAATCTTGGATGCTCTTGCATTCTCATTGCTTTGTGTTCACAGTTAATTGTATTTCTGTGCTGCATGGGGGAAAATGTGCTTTTTTTCTCACAAGACAAGGCTGAGAAAAACATTGATGTATTTGTGGTCCAGGAATACCCTTTCATCTTGAAAACACTGGGAGCATGATTTCATTATCTCAACTTCATAAGATGCTTCTAGTGTCACTATATTATTTTGCTAACCTTTAAAAAAATCTTTCAATGTATTAAGATATACTACATAGTGATTTATTAACTTAGTACATGAAATACTAATCCATACATAGTAATTACTTCAGAATATAGATGGAAGGATTCCTTTCTTTCTCTTCCTTTATTCTTTCCCTTCTTCATTAATTCATTCTTCATTTTGCAGTATTAAGATAGACTCTCCATAGGAGGTATTATCCTCCCTGAGAAATGGATGGGGCTGGCCTAGGAGTGTGGTGGTGGGGGGAATCAGGAGGAGGGGAAGGAGGAGGAATTATAGTTGGTATGTAACATGATAGAAAAATTTAAAATAAAAAATAATATAAAAAAGATTGAAACTAGGTCCTCATACATGCCAAGCAAGTACAAGATCACAGAGCTATAGCTCCACTGTTTCCTTCCTTCCTTCCTTCCTTCCTTCCTTCCTTCCTTCCTTCCTTCCTTCCTTCATTCCTTCATTCCTTCTTCCTTTGTGTCCCTTTCTTTCTTTTGGCTACAGATTGCCCAGCCTGGCCATAAACTAACTCTATAGCCTATAAAAGCCCTTGAACTAAATTTCCTAAGCCTCAGCCTCAACAATATTGAGGGTTACACATCCTACTTGAATTGGCATATTAAATAGACATGTGAGAGTGAATAGAAACCAGTAATAAATGTGGCATAATTAATTTTCTTTATCCAGGATCCCTGCCTCTCATTCTGCCTCACTTATTGCATGTTCAAATTTCCATCCCATTGCACTTACTTCTCCAGGGAACCTTCTCATAAATCAGTTGATTTCCCATGTTCTTTCAAACATAGTTGTGACTAGCTAAAATTTTCAACTCATTTTCGTTTGCAAGTCCTACTGAAAGTGTCAGAACCATAGTTGATGAGCAGCATATTTTGTGTTAGAGAAATTATTTTCACATATCTACAATCTATATACTGATATTATTATAAATAAATGAATTAAACTTATTTGTGATTCCAAGTCTTTTTCTTTAAAGGGATTTTAATACTTATATCATGAGATTCTAAACTGTAAACCAGTATATTTGAAGACGTTTCCGTCTGTGGGTGAGGATAGATAGCTGAATATTATGCCTAGAATATAATTCTTAGGATGTGAGCTTGATCTTCAGAGCTGTTTTAAAAAAACATATTGCAGCCAGGCATTGGTGGTGCATGCCTTTAATCCCAGCACTCAGGAGGCAGAGGCAGGTGGATCTTCGTGAGTTCCAGACCAGCTTGGTACACAGCTAGTTCCAGCACTGGCTCCAAAGCAATACAGAGATATCCTGTTTCAAAAAACAATCAAACAAATAAAAAACAAACAAACAAAACAAAAAAAAACCAAACGAAACAACAAACACCAGGTTGTAATTCCAGTGCTGGAGAAACTGGAACATGAGGGTCTCTACGATGTGTGGACCATTCCCAACTAACATAATTTTTATATAAATTCATGTGTAAAGAAGTCCTTTCTCAAATACCAAGTGTTTCCTGAAGCTGTCTTGAGATGCTTGCATACATATGAACTCAAATAACTAAAGCATCCATTCCTTAGACTTTGCCTTGCTTCTTACCACCTTTCTTCCTAACTTTATTGCTTCTTCTTTACACATGATAGTGGCATCTTTAATTTTATTGCTGCAAGTATTTAGCTTTTAGCCCCTCAGTTGTCACTACCATGTCACTTTTCACTTTCATAGTGATATCCACTTCCTTTTTTGGTTGGTAAACATCTCTAGTACCTTTTGAGTGAAGACAAGAATGTAATTTCTATATCAGTATTTCATACTTTCAGTTTTTGGTCCTACATTCTAAAATATAAAACATTATATTGACTCTAGCCTGGTTTTTAATAAATTTTCATTTGATTCTGAGGGAAAATATGTTGCTTTTTTCATATACATATACATATACATACACACACACACACACACACACACACATATATATATATATATATATATATATATATATATATATATATTTAAAGGTTAAAGAAAAATAGAAGAAGTTGCTATTTATAAAATATCCTTCAGAACTGTAATGCAATTATCTATTATTCAAGGGCAGACTCTTCCTCCATTAGCAACTGTCTACAGTGAAAAGACTTAGAAATTCCAGATCTCAGGTCTCCAAAGGGAAAGAAATCTGAAATTTTCCTTCAAGGTCCCAAGGTCAAGGTACACTTTGAGTAGTACCATGGAGTCATGGATGAAAAGAAGTGAAAGTAATTGCAACCAGGGAAAACAATCAGAAAACAGAATATTTAAGTATCATCCATGAACTGGTATGGAAAATGGGAAGAGGCTAGGAGAAATGAAAAGATATACTTTTGAAACTGACATAATGTCAGTGATAAACTAATTGCCAGTGAAATTGACAGCTGACATTTGCACTGACAAGGGAGAGGACAGTGTCGATTTTTCTGCCTACTGATGAGCTGAAGCTGTGAAAAAAAAAATTACCAACCATCATGATGCTATGAAGAAAAAAATTATCAAGTGACTTATTTCTTGATTAAAGGGAAATATTAAAGCTGTCTTTCAATATTTAAAGCTTATTTAACTGGGAATACTTTGCCTGGCAGTGACCCGTGTTATTTTATTTCATTCTTCTTTTGATCCATGCAAATAGTTACATGGCTTAAAAATGTTTTATCGTATCACCTTTGTGAGCAAAATACATGAAAGAAATTTTTAATGATGAGTGTTGAGCCTTATCTGCTATCCTTCATCAAACAAATGCTTACAGTGATACAGTAACTTGGGCAAGACAAAAACCTTATTTTCCTTAAAAATGACACAGTGTATTTGTTGCACCTATGATTTAAGTTGGGTACTCAAAATATTAATTAACTAAATGTTTATGACCATATGGTTGAGGTATTTCCCTGAGTGGTAAGACATCATTGCCATTTCAAATGTGATTATAAAGATGCAATATGTATCAAAAGAAACATTAACATAAAATAAAATTAATCTTGTTTTCTTTTAAAATTAGTCAAGTTACTCCTTTTTCCTGCTACACTTCTGAAGAACTAGCTTCCTTTCCCATACTTCGTATGTAGTACATCTTTTTTTCTCTGAGTTAATTCTCCAAGTCTGGTCTGTCAGCCAGTATAAACAGCACTTGATGAATGAGACTCAAGGTGTTTAGTCACCTGAAGCAGCTGTTTGAAGTAACTCTACACACAGCCTGAGGCCTGTGTTTTCACAGCTGTGAGAATTCTTCAAAAGGTTTCCCTCTTGGCCTAGCTCTTTTCTGTGGCTTTAAACTCTTAGCACAAAATCTGGACTATTTCAAAAGAGCAGAGTGAAACTGGAGACAGTAATTTTGCATGATTTTGAAGCCAAAAATTGCCTAAAATAAATAAATGAAGTACATTTGAAAGTGCTTTACCTAGGTGGGCTATATATCTGAGAATTTCTCCTTCCCCCTTTCTGGGTACCCAGATAGACCCAAAGAAGGGTGATATGTGCCTGAAATCTTATGCTCGGTTTTGTGGCAGTGTTTTCCTTTTCTGTTATGATTTTATGACACCAACATCTTATGAGTTTGGAACAATATGTACCTGAATTAAGCTCTGGGAATAGCTAGATGTTTGATAGTATTCCAGACTCATAAATTGACCTAAGATGATTAAAGATGGCATAATTTGCTAGCCCGCTTAAGTGACTAAGACTTCCAAATTACTCCTGATGTTCTCTATTGGCTTGCAGGCTGAAATTATCAAGCTTACTTACATGTGACCAGGGTATTTTTTACGAGGCTTCAAATTGTTTTGACCTTGTTTAACAACATCAAGTTTTCTTCCTTGTGTATATAATTAAAAGGGTGTGTGTCTATATGTGCATCTCAAAAAGCATTACATAATTCCTACTAGAAATACCCAGGTACCTGGCTGGAATTCACAATAGTAGAGAAGTTGCCGAACATGTAACTGTACATCTGTTTCTATTCATATATCCATCATGTACATATCGTTCTTTCTATCTATCTATCTATCTATCTTCTATCTACATATCATCTATCTATCTAGTCATCCATCTATCTGTCTTTTCTACTGTGTGTATGAGTGTGTCTATGTGTGTGTGTGTGTGTGTATGTGCGCGCGTGTGCACACGTGTGTGTATGTCAGGACTATTTTGTTTAGGATGAGAATTATGACTTTATTTACTTTATTTTTTTAATTTTGGAAATTTTATTTCTCAATTTGGAAGCTATTTCCATGTTTTCATTTTGTAGTTGTCTGGTAACATGCCAAGTAAAATATATTTAATTATAATAAATTTTTCATGTGATTCAAAATAATTATTCTTCCAAGAAAAGAGTCTACTCCATTTATTTAAATATAATTGTAGTAATAATTTATCCATTCACTCCACAAATATATATTTGTTGTCTGATAGATGCCCAGAACTGGGTTAATTGTTGAGAAGGCCGAAGTAAAGTAGGCATGGTCCTTGTCACTACATGACTTAATAGCTAATTGGGAAATGAATTAAATATGCATCCAAACAAATAATGAATGTTTTGCAATCATGATTCATGCTGAATCTGAAAAGCTAGGATATATGGAAAACAATTCAACCTTTTATTTTAAAGACAGGATTTCACTGGATAATACAGGCTGGCCTTGAATTCTTGTTTCTTCTGTTTCTGAATTCTGAAGTCTGGGATTACAGGTGTGTTCCTACACACCAAGTGAAGAATGCTATCTTTGACTCTCTCTACCATAATCTAACATATCTATCAAAAGATAATACTTACAACACAGTCCATAAATTCTTATGGTACTTTTGTAGACTATTTGCACTTTTGAGAAACTAGAATTTAATGTTATAGCTTTCTTTTTGATTAATTGAGCATTCTATTTCATGTTATTTTCAATCTCATTTTTCTTCATTTTTCTTAGTTTAAAATTAAGCAACTTTTTGTTATCTTCAAATGTATGTAGGGGTACAGGTGTATGTGTTTTTGTATGTTTCTATTTGTGTATACATTGTCTTATATATAATACTTTTGCCACATAATAATGGTAACACTGGGATTCATGACAGTTTGCTTGGCCCATCAAACTGACTCTTTAATCCTTTCAACAAAGTAAAAAAACAAGTAAATTCATCTTCACATTTGTTTGTTCATCATATCATTACCCACTGCCTGATATGCATATATTTGCTTTGGGGGATAGAAACATGAATAAATAATAATTCTGATATTACTAAGTTAAGTATAATTTTTGTAATTCAGGAACTCTTCATTTTGAGTGGTCAAGGTGGATGAGGATTATAAACCCAAAGCTACCACTGGAGTTTGCATAGTCATTAACTTTTAAAAATTTGGAATAGGGCCAGGGAAATTGCTAAGTAGCTGAAACCCTTTACATTCACAAGTGGAAATTGGACATTGGAATACTAGAACACAAGCAAAAGCAGGACTAGCTTGGCAAGCAGCCTGTAAACCTCACTGCATGGGAGGCAGAGACAGGGAATCCCTGGAAAAGCTGGCTAGCAGAAGGTATATGCTAGTAAATGATATTTCATCAACATATAAGGTGGAGAACATTTGAGAACGACATACAACTACAACTTTGTGGCTCAACACACACACACACACACACACACACACACTACATGTCCATATGCATCTTTGTACCAACAATCCCATATGTAGCCACACATGAGTATATTCATGCACACCCACTCATACTGCATGTTTATAAAATAATTAAATAAAATCATGACATCAATACTATTTCATGATCTACGAATATTACATCAATTTCAAATTCCACTGCTGTAAGAAATGTTTTGGTGGATTTTCTGTGGTGTATAGATATTTCACCTCTTCATTAGAAAAGATTTGTAGCTCCAAAAGAGACAAAATTGCTCATGAAAAAGATCTTGAGCCTGTACCAATTTTTAATTTCCAGATATGCCCTCTGTTTGTTTCTTAATTATAAAACAGTTATCCTGGATTAGTATCATTCACCAAAATAGTGGCTAAGAGACCTACACTGACTCGACTTTATCTCTGGTACACTACTTTAAATGTGATGGCTATGTGCAACAGGCTGATTTTAAATGACCACTGAGAAAAATTTTATAATCAGTGTTTTGAATCAGACCTAAAAAATGGCACTGTTCAGCCCAGAGTGTTTTAGTTATAATTCACCCATAGCCATATTTAACCACAGACGATACCAAAAGGACACGAAAAAGGAGGGAAGAATTGAGCAAGCATAAGCCAATGTCACTACAATGTTGTCCTCTCAAGTTTATAGCCTCTTGAGACAAGCATATAAAAACAAGATTATGATCCCATAGACTTGATTAGTAGTGTTAAGTCATATGTAAGGTAGAATCACAGAAAGGATGTTATTTAGTCATTACTAACAATAGTAAACTTAAAATATTAATGATAAGAATGCAAAAGAAAAAAATAATGATTATTATATATTAAAATTTCCATTATGAACACTTGTAGATTATGATAAGATCCTGAAGTCTGTTCATGTACTAGGGGCACATCCTGGTTCCACTGCCAGAAGCCCATAAAATGCCCAGTGCTACTAGCTGACATCCATATTCAGGGGACTTGGTTTTGTCTTGCTCTGGTTTTCTAGCGATCAGACTGGGGTCCATGAGTTCCCACTTGCTCAAATCAGCATGGTATTAACCCCTTTGTTCATCACTCCTCCTTCTTTGAAACTGGATTCCAGGAGTTTGGCTCAGTGCTTAGCTGTGTATCTCTGCTTCTGCTTCCATCAGCTACTGTATGAAGGCTCTAGGATGGCATGTACAGTAGCAATCATCTTAATAAGGGAAGAGCATTTAAGGTAGCCTCTCTGCTATTGCTTAGATTCCTAGTTAGGGTAATTCTTGTTGATCTCTGTACAATTACTTAGTGCCATATTTCTCTTTAAACCTATGATGGCTCTCTCTGTTGATGTGTCTCTTTTCTTGTTCTCCTCTATTCATCTCTCCACTCAATCTTTCTGATCCCTCATGTTCTCCTCCTCCCTCCACTCTCCTCCTCTTTCTCCTACTTTCCTTCCCCCTCTCCATGTTCTCCCAATTTGTTCTGGTGCTCTTGTCCCTTTGCCCCTTTTACCTTCAACAGGGGACTGTGTATGTCTCTTAGGATCCTCCTTGTTTCTAGCTTCTCTGGAGGTGTCAATTGTAGACTGGTAAACCTTTGTTCTGTCAAATATCCACATAAGAGTGTGGGCAGACCATGTTTGTATTTCTGTCACTGGGTTACCTCACTAATGATGCTTTCTTCTAGTTTCATCCATTTCCCTGAAAATTGCAAGATTCCATTGTTATTTTCCACTGAGTAGTACTCTACTGTGCAAATGTGCCACATTTTCTATATTTGTTCTTTGGTTGAGGAGTATCTAGGTTACTTCCAGGTTCTGGCTATTAGAAATAATGCTGATATGAGAATAGTTGAAAAGATGTACTTATAATGTGAATATGCATCCTTTGGGTATATTTCTAAGAGTGGAATTGCTGGATCTTGAGGGAGACTGGTTCCCATTTTCCAGAGGAACTGTAATACTGATTTCCAAAGAGGCTGTAGAAGTTTGCACTCACACTAGCAATGGAGGAGTGTTTCCTTTCTCCACATCCTCTCCAGCATAAACAGTCCTTGGTATTTTTCATTTTAACCATTTTGATGGGTGTAAGATTGTTTCTCAGAGTTTGCACTTCCCTGATATCTAAGGATCTTGAGCAATTTCTTAAGTGTCTTTCAGCTATTTTAGATTCGTCCATTGAGAATTCTCTATTTAGTTCCATAGCCCCACTTTTTAATTGGATTATTTGGTGTTTTGGTAATTAGCTTCTTGAGTTCCTTGTATATTTTGGAAATCAGCCCTTTGTCAGATGTGGGGTTGGTGAAGATCTTCTCCCATTGTGTGGGCTTCTGTTTTGTCTTGTTAACTGTGTCCTTTACCTTACAGAACTTTCTCAGTTTCAGGGGGTCCCATTTATTAATTGTCATTCTTAGTGTCTGTGCTACTGGAATTATGTTTAGGAAACAGTCTACTGTACCAATTCTTTCTAGGGTTCCTCCCAATTTCTCCTCTAAGAGGTTCAGTGTGGCTGGGTTTATGTTGAGGTCTTTGATCCATTTGGACTTAAGTTATGTGCTTGGCAATAGATATGGATCTATCTGAAATCTTCTGCATGTCCGCATCCAGTTATGCCAGCAATATTTATTGAAGATGCTTTCTGTTTTTCTTTTTTTTTCTATTGTACATCTTTAGCTTCTTTGTCAAAAATAAAGTGTTTGTAGGTATGTGGGTTAATATCAGGGTCTTTAATTTGATTCCATTTGTTTACCTATCTGTTTTTATGCAGGCAAATAGTGGAGCTCGATAAATACACTGGTAGATCAGCAAACATGTCCAGCTGACTGGGAAATGAGATGCAAATGAGGTCAAGGCATTTAGCTTATAGTTGTGAGGCTTCCTGAAATATATAGATATGTACTTCTATTTCAAAAAATAATGGTTTGTCTATTAAATGAAGTTTGTATTTGACTGGTAAAAGTCAGAGGTATTTGAATGGACAGATAAAATACACATATTTCATGGAGTCAATCAATGTTTTTTAGAGAAAACATTAGCTTTTAAACTTTCACTCATAGAAACAAATTACCATACTCAACAATAAAACACCAATATCTTTCATTTCAGGGAAGAACTAGTATAAGGTTTTGCTTGTTACCTTAAACTTCATCATCATTATTGATAATAATACATAATATCTTAGTTCCAGCACCAAGGTAACATTGAGACACCAGGTGAGACGAATCACCTAAGGGAAAGGAGGAATTCTCTCTATTTTCTTAGTCATAACTCTTGTACAGCTAAGAACAGCAATACCAAAACTCCTCATGGATACCAACCAAACATTAGCTGGCAGTCACACAAAAATTTTATGAGTTCTTTCTCACCATAAAGGGCAATGGTTTTTTTTTTTAATTATTATTATTACCCAATTTAATTAAATTTCTTCCAGAGACCACCTATGCAACATAATGGTCTCTTTGCTCTACAGTCCTAGAAGAGGAGGCTCTTCAGGCCATGGTTTTTGTGATCCTTCATCTTTTTTAAAGGCTTGTGGGCCAGACTATTAATGTTGTTGAGAATATTGTGTCTTTTCATTCAAATATCTTAATATTGTCAGTTGTTATTGTAGTTTTTATGTTTCCTAGTATATCTAGAACTAGTAATATCTTTGCATTTGATTGTATTATGTGGTTTTATAGAGCTTGAAGTTTGTATTTTCTATATTTTTAACCATAAACACAGTTTAGATATTAAAAAATGACATCAAATTTGAATTTGTTTTACTAGAAAGCTATTCTATGGAAATAGAACCCCAGAGTCCACCTATGTTTTATGAGCATGTATCCTGTACCATCAAGTTTCCTATGCTGTCATCAGAACCTTATTTTACTTCAAATGGTCTCAAGAACAGGCATTTGTCATTCCTTCTTTGTTACTATTTTTGTTGATAACCATGATTTCTCAATGTAATAATCAATTAGAACATATTAGCTGGTATTACTTCAAATAATGTTATATTAAACATAGTATACAGGCCTCTTATATGACTCAGAAGTTGAGAGCATGTGGCGTTGAGCTTATCACCTGAGTGTGATCCCTACTTCAACAAAGTGAAAGGAGAAAATGATCTTGCAAACTGTCCTTTGACCTCCACATAAGCACAGTAGTAGGGACACACCACCTAAATGATTAAGTGTAAAAAAACAGTCATATTGAGTATGGAAAATCAAGACTTAGAAAAACTGATAGTTTTGGGGTAATAAAGATAACTTCTATTTCTTTCCTACTATTGAAACCAATGGCAATGATGGCAAAGTTTACAGGCAACACACACACACAAACACACACACACACACACACAGACAGAGACAGAGACATAGGAAAGGAAGAGATGGGTAGATAATAATATATAAATATGTGTTTATATATTATCAGTTATAAAGATATGGCCATTCTTAGAATATTTATATACTATCACTTTCTATCATGCACTAATATCAAGATCTACATCTGAAACTGATATCAGACCATTACCTTGAATTTTCTGCCAGGCTCTTAGGAGAATAAATTTTGAGACAAAATATTTGTAGATAAGCTAGTATGTTTACTTTCACCTTTTACTAAGACATCACAAAGGAAGTGAAGGATAAATATTCCATAGTAATAGATATTAAAATATTGCTAATGCAACAAAGTTCTTGTTTAGATAGCTCTATTTTACTTAAGATAATTCTGAGACATAGACTAGCTGTGGACATTCACAAGGCAGTACTTCAAAAGATCATTCGAGTTTTATTGTTTTTGTTTGTTTGTTTGTTTATAGATTAACCTGGCTTTATACCACTGAATCTGTTTTTTTTTTTTTTTTTTTTTTTTTTTTACATCTCAGGTCTACTTTCTTCTTTTAGTGAGTTCCACTCAACTGGAGCTAATGCTACCAGAAATCTGGTTCTTTCCTTTTTCTGTGAGATTTTTAACTAAAGAGTAGTAACAGGAAATACAAATTCTCCATAATGCAGTGGATTTTAGGTTGTCTTGATATCATCAAGACTGATAAGACTGAATGACTCCAACCAGCAAACTAAGTAGTTTACTTAGTGGGAAGACCCAGAGAGAGAAATACTGAGTAACCAATGTTCACATAACACTGAGATTATGGTTGTGCATCTCTTTCTGTTTTCTTAAAGTAATTGATGTTATAGACCATTACATAGAGTTGTGCATCTCTTTTATGCCTGTGGGGGATATTGTTCTACCTTCTTGTGATCCAGATCCAGTCTACATAAACTTACCATGTTCCTAACTTCTTGTCCACCAGCATCAAGAGCCCAGAGTAATAATTGTCAGTGACAGAGAAAAACTTCATGGGACTTTTCCTGGGTTCCTTAATAGCAACATTCTTCTTCTGAAAAACCCTCAGAATTTAAGTGTTATTTTGGAAATGTCTACAGATTTCGTCGAATAAACTACTAAATGCTATGATAAGTGACATCATAGCATTTACATTATGGCACTCAAAGATATGAATTCACTATACTTTTGCAAATCAATAATGCATTTATATCTGGATTAGAATGTATATTCTAATATGTATACTCACATATATAATGTATGTATATATATACATATATATGTATGTATATATATATATATATATATATATATATATATATATATATATAATAGTGTAGTCTTGCAGTTGATCTTCTATCTGTAATTTGGTCTTGATATGTAACACATTTGACATTTTTCCAATAGCAGGGTCTCACCTCTTATAAGCTACACAACCCCCCAAAACAGTAGCAACAATTAGGGACTGACTGTTCGAATACATAAGCCTATGAGGTGTATTTCACATTCAAAGCATAAAGAAACGAGAACAGCAAAAAACAAAAAGAAGGAAAATAGGGAGAAAGAAAGAATGGAGAAGACAAGGGGCAGGAGAAGAATGTGGATGAAGAAGAAAAAGTGGCAGAGGAGGGCAGAGGAGGTAGTATGTGTTGTGATGGCTGCCCCACTTCCCAGTCATTGGATGTGAGCTGATTTGTATATGACATGCATTTGGATAGACGGCCTCACTATGCAAAGACAATTTCAACAATGAGACTTAGATTTGACTAATCATCAGTCCAACTCCTGGCACCTTGTGTAATGAATCTTCAATTGGGAAGTGGGGATGGAAGCATAGATGATGAAACTATACCATCTCCTAAATATACCACCAAACTCATTTGTATATTTCACTAATTTTTAAGGGGTTGCTTGAACAATCACTTTTATCTCATGAGATGTTGCCTATGGGATTGATGGAAGAATTATAGGTATGATTCTTGCAATTGCTCTACCAAAGTTATACTCCCAGAAGCAATCAGTATAGCTACAATAAGATAAAGATAACATAGAAAGAAAAGGATTGCTGTATCTGTGGTTAATATTTTATATCTCTTAAATGTCTTCTCTCCTACTGTTTTATTAAACATTTTCTAAACAATAGTGGTTGGTTGATGCTAAAATGTAATGGAATATTAATGTGCACAAGTTAGAACAAAGAAAATCATGTAATAATCTGTCTTTAACACTTTTGGAGCCAAATTCTCTATGCTTTTACTACCACAAAGTGACATAATTAAACCATGCATGCCACAGAGCCAAACAGAGATGCAGGCTTGAAGACATAACTCTACAGCTAAAGGTGCCTGCTATCACATTTGACTCTTGAGTTTGATCTTTGGGCCCTACACCATGGAAGGAGAGAACTGATTCCTTCAAATGGTTCTCCCACTTCTACCATGCTCAGGGATATAACACACCACCCTCCAGCAGAAACACCCACATCCCCCCCCCACATGCACACATTAAAATGTAATTAAAACAACAAATAGTAAAAAAAAAAATCAGGTGAAATTATCTTGTGGTAAGTTCTACTATATAAAAGTTTATTGGAGACTATTGATGCTGGAGTATCAGATAATGAGGATTTCTGCTGTAACTATGTAACATTTCATATGTCCCTAAAGAAGGTGAGAGAGGGACTACATCAATATCAATCAAGAAAGAAAAAATAAAGTAAGTGCAGACAATGAACATCAAGGACAAAACCTTTAGTTGTAACAGACTGTATTTTCAAAAAGTAGAATGGTGTGAAATGAAGAGACGGCCCAGCATTAAAGAAGGGAAATAGGTCATAGGAATAAAAATCTTTCAATATGTTAAGTCATTCGAAGGATTTGACCTTGATTTTTAGTGAAGTTAACTCAGTTTCAGTAGAGGAGTAACATGGTATCTCTTTATTGTAAAATAATCTGTCTTACCTTTATGCAGAGTATAGACCTGAAAACTGGAAAGGCAGAAGAAAGCAGATCTGTTTTCAGTATGGTAGCTTAGAAGACAGATAAAGGTGAACTTTTTTACAGTAGCTGCAAAATTGGTAAGGAGGCATCAGATTCTTTATGTATTCTAAATGGAGAGATGCCAGAATATTGTGACTGAATGAAGATGCCAGGCTTGATTTCTTTTGTAAATTGGGGGAAAAACAGTTAAGTGGTGGAGATACCATTAATTTCCAGATATTGGGTGAATATCAGACAGTGATTTTGGTGTTGGGAGAAGATTGTAAGACTAGTTTCTTGAGGTCACTCTTAGCAATATTTTATAGAGTGTCTGAATACATGAGCTTCGATTTCAAAGGAGCGACCACAGATGAAAACATTCTGTGAACATATTACCACAGTTCAGAGTATCCAAATGGACAAGAAGTGTAACTACAAAAAAAAAAAAAAAACAGGATAAAAGATGAAAAGAATAAAGATTAAAAATTGTTTTTTGGGTTTATTTTTATTTAGATTTTTTCTTATTTTATATAACCAAGTCCATTTAATTGAAAACAAGCATTTATAGACAATATTTGAGAATTTGGGCATTGTTCTTTCCAAACTACTTCCTGCTGGTAAGGGGTGCTGTCATGGGGGATTCTAAGAAGATGCAGAGATCCTGGCTGTAGTCTGTAAGGCTGCTTTGTCCAGCTGTTTTGAATGTAGGATCACCTGGTACTCTGTTTCAGGTGGTCTGGCTTGATCAAACCACATTAGTCTGGAAGGAATCCACATCTTTTCATTTTCTGTGGAAACAAAAATAGAAATCCTTTTCCCCAGTAACTTGTCCTTGAAGTTAAATTTTGGAGTCAAAGTATTGTTTTTCGGTTGTTTGACACTCGGTTTCTCTGTGTAGCTTTGTAGACTAGGCTGGCCTCGAATTCACAGCAATCTGCATGCCTATGCCTCCCATATGGTGGGAGTAAAGGTGTGTGCCACCACCACCTGGGTATGACTAAAACCTTTAAAAAGAGTGAAATATGTCTTTTACCTGAGAGAACACCAAGTATTTTTGATAAAACACAAATAAAAACATTTTTATAATTTAAGAAACCCAAATATCCCCTTCATACACAAGATACAGTTACATAGAAGTAGCTACTGTAACTAATAAACTAGTGAGTTAGTTGTATGTATTAAGACTTATGGGGCATTTGTACCCTGGGAAGAATGTGAGTAGATCATTTTATCAGTTAGGCCCCTTTGGAAGATAGAACATCCTTCTCTCAATTAATTTAATCAACATACTAATATCTTTATTTATATTCATAAAAGTATGCAAGAAAATATATGGACTACAGAGTCTCCATGATGTACAAGTGTAGAAATACATGAATTTTTAACATTGTATTCAAAATGGATGATTCCGTGCAGAAGTCAAATTGTCAATGTAAATAAGTGGAAAGTTCAGTTTATATCAAGCAATTAAACACTTTTTGTGGTGCTGTGGTTGCTGTTATCTTACAGAACATTTGCTTCTGAATTTTCACTTTCATCTACTTCAGGTAGTCTGTCTCCCCAGGAGACTGATGGCAGATACAACAATTATGAGGGCAGCGCTGGGAGTAATTTGTTACAGATGTTAAATTGCAGGTTAGATGAGGAAAGCCTTTTTTTTCTTCTGGCCACCCACTCTTCATTTTCTTGAAATAGGTACACGGGGCTGTGTGCCCTCTGCTGTAGGTATGCCAAATCTCTAGCCTGCTGCTCATCTGGTTTAAATGACTTCCATTTGCTGTTTTAAAGGATGACAGACTGTTATGTTCTGAGTGGTTTGCAGGTACCAAAAAATGCAGTAATTCAGTCTTGAAGTTTAACTGGCAAAAGGAAGCCCCTTGGGTCTGGCACAGACAAACTTACATCTCCCTTATGATAATAACATTTGCATTGCTATGAAAACTTCTGATAACTTATTTATTCTGAATAATAAAGAAGTAGCGAAGGACATATTTTTGGTAATTGTGAAGGAACAATGGGGATATTTGGGTCTGTACCTCTCTCTAGCTAATCTCCCATAAAAATACAGTAAAAATAAAACTGGAGATTTGTTATTTTAACCCTTCACTAACCTATATGTTCTCAGAGATAGGAAGCACAGAAATTCCAAAGACAATTTTTTTTTCTTGGTTATTTAAAACAATGAAGTCATCTTTACTTGCTCATTCGGTGTAGACCAATGAGTTGTAGTAGGGCATTCTTTCAGTTTTATGTTTATTTTTCTAAGTGAGTTCACTTCAGTGTTCAACAGGGACATGGGAAAGGATTTGGGGTGATAGTAGAAGAAAGCAAAGGAAACTTGAATTGTCAAGGAAACAGAGGAGATTAGACTGACTCAAAAATATAATTAGAGTTTCAAGTTTTAGCTTCACCCAATAGCTGATATGCCATAAGCTAAGAAAATTTGATTAGAGTTTTGGCTGGAATTCTTCCACCTGGATAAACTGCAGGTGATTATTTGGACTATTCTTACAGAAGTGCCCAGAGACCTTAAAAAAGGATGGGTCTTATTCTTATAATTAAACATTCTCTGTGTTTTCCATGGCATCAGAATGGATGACACATACTTTTTATTCTGTATAGAGTTTTTGTACAGTATTTGGACCCATGTAGAAACATTAGAGGTGTTAAACATAACATTAAATATTAATGCATATACATCCTTAGTAAGATAAGCACCTTCCTTTAGGCAATTGCTAATATGTCACATTATAATAGAGAGAAAGTACCTCCAAGAGTCTAATTTAAACCCTTAGCACTACAATTTAATATCATTAACCTTGAACTAACAAGATGTGTCTATCAATCCTACTTCATCATTCCTACTATTTTATAATAACTTGGGTATAATTTTGTTTGTAATAACTTGAATGAGTGCAGCTACAAAGGTTTTCATGCAAAAGTCTGAGGAGGAAAAACAGGAAGAGGAACTAGAAGATATAATACAGGACTTTCACGATGGTTCACTATTCTCACATGGAACACAAACAACACAGGGTTTGCTATCCTAAAAGCAATGACATTTCAGGATCAGTTAACACTTTTCTGTAATGCTAAACAATTAGAAATGCAGTGAGCTGTTGGATTGAGGTCACCAACAATTGTGAAACTGAAAAATGATTATGCTCAATATGCCTTAGTGATAAGTACAGATAAATCTTATTTCTATGTGGTCATGGGATTCAGACGATCTATAAACAATAGTGGAAGATTAATCTTAAATAGGTCCCTCCTCCTCAAGTTGTTCTGACATTTGAATAAAGATTAACTGACTTGCTTGCATTAGTAGAATACTCCACGTTGTCTTTAGGAAGTCCTTATGTGTCAAAGGCTGAAGCCAAGATTAGCTCCTCAATAATTAAAAGCAAACTGAAGAAAACGAATGCCCAACCCAACTGTTAAAACACCTTAGACATAGAGCTGGTGAGGGATCCAACAGAGAAGAGAACTCCAAGACATTTCAACTAAATTAGAGAGACATGGGCTTTTATATTATGGTAGTTGTTTGTTTTACATTTTGTAGAGATTCAAAACACAGAGATAGATATAACATTTTTCAATATTAGTGAGCTCATGCTGCAAAGTGGATCCCATAATGCAAAAGAGGAAACGTCACACAGACTGCACAAGTATGCATAAGGTAAAATGAGTGTTTGCAACTTCTGTACCAGATATTAACTGGGGTTGATTTCTACTTTTGAAATGTTAAGCACCATGTTTAATTTGGACATCAGTGTCATTGACAGGTAACAAATTTTCAGTGTCTCCTAAAGGAAAGAGAACACTACTTTCATATTTTTCTTGTCAAATCTTTGTTGTTAGATAGGAATATCTGAATTATTAGCATCTCAGAACTGGAAGTATTAAGTACTTCCAGTATAATAGTACTATAGTGACCTTTACCAGCATTGAGATAAGCCAGTCAATTCCCAGATACTTTCAAAGGTTGTCAGGATCATGCAATGTCTGAAAAGAAAATAACATGCTTACTTATTTGTCATTTTATATAAGGATGGCCTACACAGCACAAGGTGGCCTTGAATTAGTATATAGCTAAGGTTGGCCTAGATCTCCGGAATCTCTACATCTCAAAAAATGAAGATTGCAGGTATATTGTTACATTTTGATTTTGAAATTAAATCATTATATCCATTATACATGTATGTAGGAAACTTTATGTTCTGTTCTTTTGACACCTCATTCCTTCCATAGTGTCAGTCATATAGGTGGCACTGACCAGATAGGTACTAATCTACTAAATTAGTGAGAATGTTCAACTGTCCATATAGCCATCCAATTCTGTTTCAAGCACTACTTTCAGACTTGACTCAAGCCAAAGTTATTTCCTAAGAAAACAAGCTTAACTGTTTAAAGTGAATACTTCCCCGGTTTAAATTCGAATAGTGATAATTTATTGTTGTCTTGTTGTACACCTAATCGTCTTATTGAATCTTCCCAATAGCAAAGTTGAAGCAGTGTGTCAACCCCTGAAGTTTAATGAGAATAGCAAAAACCTTTGCCAGATGACACATTATATACCATCTTAACTAAATACTGTTTCTTTTAAATTCAGTTTAGTTAATTCTGCTAATTGTTCCCAAGTCAAACACATTTGTATGAGAAACTTAAAAAATAATATGTGTTTAGATAGCCATGATTTTAGACTTATATAGAAGTAATTTATCTCTGGCTAAAGATTCTGGTAACAATTAATAAAGAAGCAATAAATAATAACAATCCAGGAGGAGTGTTGGAGTATAGTTTAAAATGATGGAGATGGAGCTCTTTAGCTTGTATCTGTACAAACATTGTTTTGAAGTCATTAACAAAATAAGTTAGGTGAATGAGTCATCAGTAGTGGGGAAGAGGCACATATGCACATAAGTCAAAATTTGAATGCTGGATACACTTCAAGTTCTGGACCAAAGTTCAGCCTCACTTAACAGACTCATTGTGTTTTTATTTCGTTAGCAAATATAGAGACACAACCACCCCAAAATGACATTCATCTAAACATTTTCCTTCATAGCTACAGAAAATTTAAAAACATTAAGAAGGTAAATGTATTATTCATTGGGAATTTTTAGATCTAACATTAAATTTCTTCAAGTTGGGAAGTAAATTGTATTACATTTTATTTAGCCTATAAAATCAAACGTAAAATTTAGGAAGACAAATATATGTAAGAACCAAACTGGCAGTTGAGCTAGGGTTGTATTATAACATGATAAAAACAATGATTAGAATATAATGAATATGATGGTTTACTTAATATTTAGTTTGGTAATTCCTTTGCTGATGACTTGGGGAAAAACCATATTATTTCTACTTAATAAACAAACCTAGACTATTTCAAAAACAAACAAACAAACAAAAAACAGTATGTAAGACACATGTTACATATCATAGCCAAGGCTCTTTGGTATCTTTCTATGTTTATCAAAAATGTTAAGGTTTTCATTTTTTTAAAGTTAATTTCTATTGAACTTATTCTGTGTTTCTGAGACAGGGTCTCACTGTTTAGCCTAGTCTTACTTTGAACTTTCCAAGCTTCTATCTCTATATCCCAAGTTCTACAATAACAAGTATGTGCTCACTGTCAAGTTAAAAAGTAATTCACTACTTATGTGAATGTAGGCAAGTTATTTAAACATAAACCTCAGAAAACATAGTGAACAAAAAGTCGATGATTTTGAATTATGTGTTAATCTAAAATTATGGGTAAGTCAATTTTGGCACTATTGTTTGTGTATGGAGAGGGGTTAGTTACTGTAAATACATAAGTGTGAAGATGTATATGCACATGTATACAAGTATAGGATACCAGATATCAACCTCAGTTTTACTTATTTGTGGTAATTTATGAGAACAAGATGATAACATGTATGAGGATGGGGAGAATTTAACTACTTCCAATCATAATACTGTTTATGTGACTTATCAAGATTTGGGAACAATGCAGATCAAACTTCAATGCACAGTCCTATTGAGAATGATGATCAAAGACTTCCTATATTAGAGAAAATACTTTGAAGGATTTTACTGGGAGAAGCACATGGCAGAAAGTCTTTGTAAGTGATAGTGTGTGATACAACATTCTTCATATTACAAGAAAATGGCTGGTACATTTTTTTTTTCTATTTTGAAGCTAATTTTTCAACAAAAGTATTATATTTACATGTGGATTTCACAATATGTTTTTCTTTTGTACAAAAAATGTATACTCCATTTTTATTTTAACTCATTTTTGACTAGTATTAATTTATTAAACACTATTAAGTATATTTAAACTATAGGCTGAAGTCTACTAGTCTTTTAAATCTAACATGCCTTATTTTATTCTAGATGGTTTAGATCAAGGGCATACATCAATTCATGAGATTCAGAATCTCTAATGAAGTTCAGATAATATCCACAGGTATGGATACGTCCCAGAAGTTTTAAAAAAGCTTAATTTATATACAAAGATGACAATGACAAGTCTTACTGCAAATGACAAATTAGCTCCTATTACATGTAATGTTTAGGTTCTAAGGAGATGGCTCAGTGGATTAAGTACATGCTGTGTAATTTCAAGTTCTCTAGCACCCACACAAACTCAGGGATTTTGCAGTCTTTTAATATTAGCACTGAGAATATAGAGACAGGGGGTGAGTTGCTGGTCAGCCAGTCTAGCCAAACTGGAATGGTACAGGATCAATAATACAATTTTTTCTCAGAAATCACATGCACACACACATGAACGGAACACACGCAAAAAACATACACATTCATAAATGCAGGTAATACACAAACACAAACAAACATTACTTAAACATTAGCTGAGTATTATGGTTGAATAGAATTTCTTTATGTGAAACAAAAAGAAAAGGATTTTCCTGATTGATTTTTGTCAACTTGACAGAAACTTAGAATTATCTGAGAAGAAAAAGCCATAGTTGAGAAATTGGCCCCATAAGATTGACATATAGGCAAGGCTGTGGGGGATTTTCTGGATTGGTGATTGACATGGGAGGGTCCTGTTCACTGTGGGCAGTGCTATGCCTCTAGAGTTGAACTTGAGTTGGATAAGAAATCAGAGTGAGCAATGTAGGAGGAGCAAATAAGTAAGCAGTATTCCTCTATTCTCTTTCTTTATTTCTTCATAGGTTGCTGCCTCCAAAACCTATCTTGAGTTCCTTTTCTCATGACCCTTCATCCTGAACGACAAATGTGAGCCATCTCCCAAGCTCTAAACTCTTACATAAGTGTTAAATAGACATGGATTTGTTTGGGATGCTTGAACAGGTAACAATATCTCAGTTAACAGACACCTTTGTCTGGGTACATCCCCATGACCTAACATGATTTGTCTTTCTTTTCATAGTATCTGTATAACCTGAGCCTAGAGTACATGTACACTCAGTATCATATGATGCAATTATACAGTGGTCAACAGGAAATTTAGCTTTAAATATCCAATATTCATGGCCATAATATGTAATTTATAAACTATTCCAATAATTGTAATACTTCTTTCCCACTGCTATACAACATAACTAGAAAAATATGCTTCGAGAACATTAAAACAATGCTCCAAATCTCTGTTTAGATAAAGTCATTTGCTTATTTGAATTTATGGCAGGATTTATATTGTTTTCTACAAATAGATATCAATAGTTAAAGGTTTTTTTATAGCTTTTTGGCATGCAATATACTATACAGGTTTAAGGGCTCGACAAAATGGATGAACTTTATAAACTGAATAATTTTCCTCTTGTGAAATATTTCTTCAAGTACAGAATACTCAGATTTAATGCTTAGGTTTGCTTGTTTAAGCACATGGTAGAATGTGGACATGTTTTTCATTTGACAGAACAATACCAATTGAATAATGTTGTCTCCATGGGGCTAATGCCATAATGAAGAAAGAAAATGACAGGCATGTCTTCTTAGAAAAGACCATTTAAAGGTTGCTTAGTTTGCATATTTTTAAAGCAAAATATTTCATTTCTATTTTAACAGAAAATGATTCCATTCTCCTTAGTGAACTTAATTTTTATATGATTGAAATACATTCTTATCCCTGAATTTCTGACACCTATATGACAGTTCTAATACCTACTGTGATGCAGAAATACACTGTATAACATAGTTCCTTCATGATCCACACAAAAATAATTTCAATTTTGCTATTAAAAGTTCAATTAAACGTCTGAAATCTTGAGGTCAACATGGTTCCTAAGGCATTTTATGATCACTGAAAATGCAGAAGATATATAACTTTGATTAATACAAATATTGGAAAAATTCTATATGATGTTTAGTTGCTGCTGCTTCCAGAGTAGTTAGTCACAAAACATGACTTTTTTCTTATATTTTTTCCCCCAGAGATGTTACAGAAATTTGTTTGTTGGAGGTAGGAAAGGAAATGTAATTAAAGGCTAAATTTAGCCTCATATTTAATTTTAACCAAAAGAATATGTGCAATTTGGAGACTAGATCTAAGCACTCCCTATTTTTGAGACAGTATATGTTGTCCGTAATCCTGAGTATCCAATAGAAAAATTACATCTAGCAGAGCTAACTATACCAGGTAACTTGAAATAGGAGCTTGAGGGGAATTAACTGTGTTTTAACACTGGGCTGTGTTGGTGAAAGTTATCTGAATTATCTCTTTGTAACACTGCCATTAGAGGAGTAAAACTGGAAAGAAGTGAAACTTGTATTTGTGGGAGTTTTGATGTTTGCCATTGCATTTGAATGTGCTAATAACAATATAGATAAAAAGAAATCTCCCCTGGTTTTCAATATATATATATATATATATATATATATATATATATATATATGTTCTTTATTATTTTTTAGGCATTTATTCATTTACTTTTCCATCTGGTCTGGATAAGATGAAGTTTTAGATTACAGATTCCTTACGAAAGGCCTGTTACAAATATTCACATTTACATTTGCAAAAGAGATTATATTTAGACTGATTTCAGGTACCTCTGTCATAAGAAAATACCAAATGAATTATTTTGGACATTGTCAGTAACAATGTGAAGAAAACAAATTAACTATATGAAATATATGTAGGTATTTTGTTTATATATACATATAAAATCTTATAAAATGTGTTACATTTTGAAATGGTGGTCTGAATCCACATTTGTGGAGTGTACAATTCAGTCATGTGCACATATATACACAATTCTGGTCTGAAATTTCAGATTTAATTACCCTTTTTTTTTTCTCTTATTTGGGAGTTCTAAATGGAATTGTGTACTGTCCATTCAAGTTTGCACAATTCCTGTTTGTGTCAGCTTTTCTTTACTTCTCATTTTGTGAAGAACACATACGTCCCTGTATGCTGTGTTCCAAGAAAATGTGTTTCTAAGTGTTTTTACTTAAAACATCCCAATGGCTCTGCTAACACCATGCTGTTTCAGCAAACAGCATGATGTTTCTTTCAAAAAGTAAAGGAATGTAAAAGTTCATGCTGCTATCCATTGTGAGCAAAACAAGCTAAGTCTTCTTTCTCATTAGTTAGGCTAAAAGTGCCTCATCAATGAGCTTTCACATGCAATTTAGATCTTAAACCTTATCCTATATATTCTGAGGAAGGCTTGTTTTTTTCAAATGTGTGTGTTTTTCTAAATGCAGTAGAAAAAAATGTTAAGAATTGATATAAGAAAATGTGGACCATGAGACTGACAATTTTATAAAGTTGTAGATCAGCTTCTAAATAACCTGTCTATGACACCCAAATACACTAGCTCAGTCACCCTAAGAATGTCAATTCTGTAACTCAAGAACCTTTGTCAGAGTTGAGAAATAGTTTGTTTATTTAACCTGGTGTTGTTTTAAAGGGCAATACCCAGATGTTCTGGGTGTGTGATAAGGAAAGAGTTAATGAATCTGTCCAGCTACAGCCTACCTATGAATACAAGGATTCTAAAGGTTGGATCCCGATGCCGTGTGATGTTTCAGATGCAAACAAGGTCTACAAACTTCTTAGGAAATAAGATGTTTCAATTAATCTTTGTTTTAAGGGTTGTTCTTTTCATAGTCCATAATCATACAGAGTTAGGCATATTTTGAAATCATTTCCAGTCTCTAGTCTGTTATTTTTCTTCTGCTTCTTCTACATTTATAAAACATTAAAGCCATTGCTTTTACTGATGTAACTTGCATTTTGTAGTTCTGCTGCTTTAGCCATCAATTTTACTATAAACTAGCTGCACTAAAGTGGTAGATATTTTTCCAGGTTCATTCACTCTCAGAAATCCCTTCTGACTTTTCTTTTAAATAAAAAGAACTCAAAGTATATGTGGTGGATAGTTTTATGTGAATTTGACACAAACTAAACTCATCTGAAAGGAATGAATCTAAGAAAATGCCTCTATAAGATACACAAGATTATGTTGTAGTTAGGCCTACAATGCATTTTCTTAATTAGTGTTTGATGGAGAAGGGTGCAGCCCATTGTCAGTAGTGTCATCCTTATGATAGTGGTCATGGGTCCTATAAGAAAGAAGACTGAGAAAACCAGGAGGAGCAAGTCAGTAAGCAGCAGCCCCATGGCTTCTGCATTATCACCTGCCTCCAGGTTCCTGCCCTTTTGAGTTCCTGTCCTGACTTCCTTTGATAATGAAAGGTAATATGGAAGTGTAAGCTGAATGAAACATTGCCATCCTGGCTTGACATTTTTGGTTGTGGCTTTCATCACAACAATAGAGTACTGACCAATGCAAATTGTCTGAATAGATGATGGGGAGATTATGAAGAATTGACTGAACATATCTCACATGGACCAAGATCATTCTACTAGATTTAATTTTTGTTGGGGGTAAAATGGTTCTTTAGTAACAATGGTGTGTTTTTATGTAAATCTCTTCTGTACTAGTGGGACAATGTGTGTAAATTGCACCATATTAAGGTGTTGTGGGAATATTCCTCATGGCTTAGAAATTATAAATTGTAACAGGTATCTTATTCTATAGATGATAATAATTTTATAGTTCAATTATATAATCTCAATTTACTAAGTTCAAATGAAAGTAGTATCTTTTATTAATATATAGCCTTCTATATTAGGGATCCATGAGTATTCATAAATAGTTAACTATTTTAAAGTCATTAAAGCTGAGGCTTATTCTTTATCCTGATATTCATAAATGTGTTAAAAATTATTGTAAGTGCTTAATTTTTACATAAAATATTTAAAAATAAGGCTTGAAACTATCATGGGCCAGAGAGGAGACATGTGAGCCAAGAATCACAGAATTTTTCTTGATTTTAATTTTCTTGGGAATGATGCTAAATATTTTTTTGTTTTTATTTGTTTGTTTTTTAATACAGGGTTAATGATGCTAAATATTTTTTTTTGTTTTTATTTGTTTGTTTTTTAATACAGGGTTTTGCTGTGTAACAGCTCTGGCTGTCCTGTAACTTTATCTGTAGACCAGGCTGTCCTTGAACTCAATTTACAGATTTCTGCTGCCTCTACTACCCAAGTGCTTGGATTAAAGGCATATGCCACAACAACTCAGCTACTTTCTTAACTACAGACTATCTCAATTATTTGCCCATATACATTTTTATTCTCAAAGTTTTAGTGAATTTTCAACTTTCTTACTTTTTTCCTCTCCTTAAATTATTAATTATATAACTTTAAGGGATTTTATAATTAATGGGAACATTTTACTTAAAGTCTTAACTTTAAGTTGAAAATGCAAAATTTTAGTATTTTCACTGCAGAAAAATTACTCAGAATACTATTGGGCTGTAAAAATAAAATAAAAACAATTGTAGGTAAATAAATGAATCTGAGGAAAATATGCTAAGGTAATCCAGACCCAGAGAGACAAATGCTATCTTTATGTTTTTTTTTTTTCAGTTTTTTTGTTAGTTTCTGTTACTTCAGATATTTAATCTAGTGCATAAGTGTAAGCTAGAAACCAATAGAGTGAAAACAAATCAAGGAAGGAGGCTGGTACATTTTAGCTAAAATGAAAACAAAGGCATAAGAATACAGAATGGATAGATTACTCCAGTGAGGAGTAAGGCAACATGGGAGAAGAGGTTACCCTAAACCCACTACCTCACTTTAAAACACACAAATAATAAGAGGTGATAATAGAGCAAATGTGATATGAAAGCAGGTGTTATTTGGGACTACAGGTGCAAGCAGGGACAGAAGAAAGACACTGTAGAGAGGAATGGGTAGGGAGTTACTAAACCAACACTAAAGTTGTATTTAAAAGCTTATAGACTATTCCAAGGAAGGAAAAATATAATATAATGTTGTGAAAAGACAGGAGCATACTGAAACAGGAGAAGTAAAAGGGGAGAGCTGAAGACAATATCTGTATATCACATTGAAAATGTGTAAGTCAAGATGTTGCCTAACTAGAGACTTCACTACTACTATCTACTTTTCACTGTACGGAAAACATCAGGCATTTCACCAGAGAAGAAAGGTTACCAACAACCTAGCTATAAACTCTAAGATCAACAATGACCTGCTTGCATGAAATTCTGGTTCAATAGTGGGCACAAACATTGTGGAAGTAACCAACCATTATCTGACTGGATCTTAGGTCCAATCCATGAGATGGAACCCAGGTAGAAACTCTTTGAGTGCCCAAGAACCTATGACTATATTATTATGAACAGTTTCCCACCAGCCTGTTCCCACATCCCTGTCAGCTCCATTTACCATGGAGAGACAGTGTATTAATTATGAATCTGTTGGCTGGTTACTACTCTTTCTTATTGACTAGCTCTGTCTTAAATATTAACCAATTTCTACCAATCTAAATGTTTCCACATGGTCTTATATTACTAGAAAAAAAGTCTAGACAACTTACTTTGTTCATATCCTATATCTTGACTCTTCTCTACTACATCTCACAGAATCCTCCTTGTCTCCTAATCCAGCATATCTTGCCTGCCTATTTGCCAAAAGTGCTTTATTCATTAACCAATAAGAGAAACATATTCACAGAATGGCATCTCCCATCATCTCCTCTTTTCTGTCTGAAATAAAAAGAAGGGCTTTAAAATTAACATAATAAAATTACATATGACAAAAGTTATTAAATAAAAACTATAGTTAACAATATTTAGTCCATTAACATTTATCAAGAATTAAAGAATATATTCCATCATCTATTCTATCTTTCTCAGTCTAAATTCTTATATGTAACCTATCTTTAACCCTAAGGAAAACTATAACCATAACTATCTGTCTTCAACTCCATCAAAGACCACAGAAGAATATATAAATTCTAGAATTGACAGAGACAACTCTGCATGTTCAGTCACCCAAAATTCTTCAGTAATGTTCCATCTTCAACCCATAGGCTGCAGTGTGTTTGGCAGGATCCTCAGCAAAGCAGGAAGTTTCAAACAGTCCATCTGTATTGGCAGTTAGTTGTCAGTCATTTTTCTCTGTGTCCTGCAGAAGATGTGGCAGATTTTTCCGTGAAGCAGGAACCCTAAGCAATGTCCATATTGTTTCAGCAGTCACTTTTCTGAAGGTACTGCATGTCTGTTTACTTTATAAAGCATATAGTCAAACAGTACAGACAAGAGCTGTATCTTTCCCAAATGGCTAGTCTTGCCATTTCTTCTAGAGTTTCTTGATGTTCATCTTCCCTTCTGATGCAGTTGGTGTTGCCAGAAGCAGTTGTGCCTCACTTAAGAAAACCACTAAACCATTTTAAATGCCGTATTCTGTAGGTCTTAGAAAAGTTTGAAGAATGCCTATTTAATTGAAATATATCTCAGTATGTCTAGAAAACCTAACTATAATTTTGACTATTATAGGTAACTATCTATAATCACTACTAAATTATATATTACATTCATTTTTTTTTCTTATTTTACATATTGATCCCGTTCCCTTGCTCTCCCATGCCCTCCCAGCCATCCTCTCATCCCAGCCCCACCCCCACTCCACAATGAGGGTGTTGCCTTCCAGGAGGGGTCAACAAAATCTGTCAAGTCATTTGGAGTAGGGACTAGGCCCTCGATCCTGCCTCTAGGTTAAGGGAGTATCCCTCCATGGGGAATGTGCTCCCAAAGTCCTATTTTGCACCAAGAATACATTTTAGTTCCAGTGTCTGAAGTCCCTTAGACTGCCCAGACCTTCTAACAGAGACCAAATTTTAAATGGGCTATATAAACACAATACTTAAACAAGAAAAGAAATATACATATCACAAAGTTGACACGATGTGTGTCAATGAAAATCCATTCCAAAACAAAGTAGTCATTTCTATACCTTAATCCAGTTTTTACCTTTAAAAAGAGATGGGTTGTGATCATTAACTATTTATAACTAACTCCATTTAGATGAAAACAAACATTTATAGACAATATTTTGGAATTAGGGCATCATTCTTTCCAAACCACTTACTGCTGGTTGAGTACTCTATAATCCTAAAATGACACAGAAATCCTGGCTGTTGTTTGCAAGGGTGCCTTGTACCAGCTGATTGGAATATTGGATCACCTGGGACACTGTTTCAGTGGGTTTACTTGATCAAACTATGCTAGTCTGGAAGGAATTTATATATTTTCATTTCCTTGAAAGCAAAAATAGAAAATCTTTCCCCAGTAACCTCTCCTTAGACTTAAATGTTGAAGTAAAAGCATTTTTAAAATATATAAATTGGATTAATTTAGCAGCATTGATAATCAAGTGTATTTTACCAGTTCTTGTTCCTTCTTTAGCAACTGAGCAGTTCAAAGGCAACACAATAGCAGTCTCCAGATTCTCTGTGCATTTCCCATTTTTAAATGGCTTTTTTATTACTATATTTTTTTTACTTCTTTTTTTTTTCATTTTTTGACACAGGGTTTCTTTGTGTAACTTTGGCCACCCTGGAATTCACTCTGTACACCAGGTTCGCTTTGAAATCATAGAGATTTGCTTGCCTCTGCCTCCTGAGTGCTGGGATTAAAGAAAGGCATGTTCTGCCATACCCAGCTGCTTTCTTTCTTTCTATTTTTTTTAAAGCACTTTCTCCTCTTTCTTTTTCTCTCTCAAGCCTATGTATATTTTTAAAACACATTGTAAACCATTAGAGGTTTTTCTTTATCTTAACCTGTCTTTACTGTGAATCTTTATCTTCTTTTGGCCATGAGTGTTTTATCTGCCAAACAACACTGTTGAAAGTAATGTCAGCTGTTCATGCATGCCATTCAGTTGTTAGCAGGGCCTCTTAAATGTGCCCTGTGTTTTTTTTTTTTTTTTTTTTTTTTTTTTCCCTTATGCTGAATCAGGTAACCTCCCTTAAAGCAGCAACAAACAAGGGTCTCTGCTTGTCTCTAGCAAAAAAAGAGCCCAACAGAGAAAAATGCTGCTACCAAGAAGCCTTGCTTGTTTTTTTGTTTCTAAAATCTCTTTTTAAGCTTTTGTCAACTTTTAATTGGAAGCTCTTAGTACCCACACTGCAGGCGCTGTTTTGTTACCAGCAATTTCCTGCCAGCCTGGTTCCACAGCCTTGTCAGCCCCAAATAACATGAAGAGATAGTATGTTAATAATGACTAAGTTGGCTGGTTACTAGCATTGGGTATTGGCTAGCTAGTCTTAAATATTTACATATTTCTATCAATCTAAGTGTTTTCTACATGGTCTTACCTTACCGGGAAAGGATACTGTCTCAACTACACTTCCCAGAATCCTCCTTATCTCTGGGTCCCACCTATTTTGCCTTCCTATTTGCTAACAGTGCTTTTATTCATTAACCAGTAAGAGAAATATATTTAGAGAATGACACCTTCTATCACTATATACCCGTCTGGCCCAAAAGAAGGTCGAACACTATTTTTCTGCTAAAGCAAGATAGCAATAAAATGACTCCTCGTGACATTCTGCTATATCCACAGGTCAATGTTTCCTTCATTTATTCCTAGAGAATGTTTCTTTTGGAGTAATGGAAATAAACACAGAGATCCAGAGCTAAACAATATGCAGAGAGTTCGTAACTTTTAAACACACCATCCTTAATGGGATGTTTTCATCAAACTCCTTGCTACAATGCTTGGGGAATTGTGCAGAAGAGGAGGCAGAAAGATTGTAGGATCAGAGTGAATGGATGTCACAAAGGAAACCATGTCTTCCAGAGGTAACAGCTCTGATGCACATATGAACTCACAGAGACTGTGGCTGCATGCACAAGGCCTATACAGGTTTAGGTTCCAGGGCTGAGAGAGGGAAGTGCACATGATCCCCTTTCCCTAACCAAGGAACAATTGTCAACTGAAAACCACATACAAATAAAAATTAGTTTTCTCCAACAGAATCTCAGTGAGTATATAGACCACTCTTAAGGGTAGGCCCTATGCCCAGCAGTAGTTAACCAGTACACTCGATACAAACTCAACAGTATTTTTTTCTCAAATTGCTTTGTTTTGGCATATTTTATCTTACTGACTTTTGTTAGTATTATGGTTTACAATTTTGTGAATTATGTTTTTCTTATGTTTTTCACTTTTTTGCAGGTAGTTTTCTGAAGAGAGAGAGAGAAAGAAGGCATGGAGTTGAAATGTGTAGCAAGGAGGACCTGGGAATTAGACAGGGAGGAGAAGCAATGACCAGAATATGTTATATGAGAAAAAAATATCAGCTTTCAATATACAGAAAGTTTAAAAAATAAAAATAACAAAAAGTAAAGAAAAATAGCTTTATGGAAACCCACTAATTAGAAAACTAATTGCAATAAATATGAATGAGTTGACAGCATTGTTAGCAGAAAATATGAATTATAAAATAAAAATTTGAATGCAACAAATGAGATACAATTCTAGGAGTTATTGACTAGGGAGGGGAAAGAGTTTCATGAAACAACACAGTCTGTTTCCATTGCTTTGGGTGACTACTCAATAACTACATGATAAAACCCTGTTACTGGAGATAACACTCTTTTGGGATGTAAGACTTAAAGAAATCAATCTTAGACCAATAAGAAAACATCCTCTCTGCAGGGCAGTTTTGTAGTGATGATGCTATGCTAATTCATATTGTAGAGGAAGACAAGACCAAGCATTGTACCTATGTCCCATCGTACTGAATTCCCAGGCTACATATGCTGAATGGAATAATAATCACCTGACTGTGGTGAGGTAACCAGCCACTTTTTTTTATGGATTTGAGGCCTCTCCATGGAAGGAAATCATGCCTGGTACTGAAACTTTTTAAAAATTTCTTGGGTGAGGATGTCATAGTTCCTAAGGTAGAACCTATTATTGCTATTTCCCCAAATGGTCATTTTTTTTCTTTTTCAAACTGTCTTCTAAATGTTTAGATTTCACCCATAACCCTGGGCTCCTTTAAGCCTTAGTTAAAGAAGCTTCTTTGCAATGGGAGGTATTGAATACAAGACTAAAAACTAGGCAGTTTGCTAAGAATAAGTGAATATTCAGCCCTGTCAGGGATATCTTTTATCAATCCCCATTTCGCCTTTCAAAGATTGTGGAATATAAGGAATAAGGAAGGAACAGAAAAAAGCATAAGATCAGAATGGTAAGACATTGCTAAACACTGTCTTTGAGGATCAGCATGGCTATTTCACACAGGCACTCACAGCATCTGAGGTTATGTGAATAAGACCTACACAAGACAGAGTCAGACAAGATTCCAGCATAGTGGAGAGAACTCATGAGACATTTCTACTTTAGAATTTGACAGTTAATACCTATTGAGAGAAGGAGGATATTTTTGTTTGAAGTTCTGGCCACTGCCCATGTGCAATGGATTTTCTAAAGGAAGCCATTATAGGCATAAAGAGAAATCTGGCAATAGGGAAATGTACAGAGATCTACAAGAATGACCCCAACTAACAATCTAAGCAATAGTGGAGAGGCTACCTTAAATGAGCTTTCCTGATAATGAGATCAATGACTACCTTATATGGCATCCTAGAGCCTTCATCTAGTAATTGATGGAAGCAGAAGCAGACACCCACAGCTAAACATTGAGCCAAAATCCTGGAGTCCCATTGCTGACAGGGAGGAGTGATGAGACATGTGAACTGAACGAGGGGGAGCTCAGTCTGATACCTGGAAAATCAGCAATAGGACCAACTCAGAGCCCCTGAATGTGAATGTTAGTTAGGAGGACTGGGCAGTTTATGGGGCCTTTGGTAGTGGATCAATATTTATCCCTAGTATACAAGTGGACTTTGGGAGCCCATTCCACACAGAGGGATACTTTCTCAGCCTAGACACATGGGAGAGGGCCTAGGCCCTGCCCCAAATGATATGACAGACATTTAAGTTCCCCATGGAAGCCCTCACCCTCCCTGAGGAAGAGAAAGGAGATGGGATGTGTGTTGGGGGACGGTAGGGTCATGGAACTGGGATTGAAATGTAAAACAAATTTATTTCAAATTTAAATAAAAAAACTATCATAAAAAAATAAGAAAAGAATATGACATGGAGTCTAAGACTGGCTGTGTGTGAGATGCTCCAGGGGAACTTACAGTGTGGGAGGAGGAGGTAAATGATGGTTCTATTTCATTGTACATACATATGAAATTTTCAAAAAGTATATAATTACTTAATAGTCTTTGTCTTTTGATATTTATTATAGAAGAATGACAAGTACAATTGTTATATATAACCTAGTCCTTTGTGAAGTATAACATGCATCAAAAAATCAGGTAGCATCTCATAAATTTGTACAAATGTAAAGTCTTTAACAGTTAGAAAGTAATTTAAAAAGAAATAAAGTCTAAATTTACTGTTTCTGTAATACAACTGTAGAGAAGATAGGTAGCAAGTTAGAGTACATAACAAGAAGGAAAAATAAAAAGACTCAGAAAGTTAATTTATCTTTTAATTTTAAAAATAGTTTAATTAAAATCATCACATTTTGGAGCCTATGCCTCGTAATAGGCCGCAATTCTGATATTGCTTTAGTGTCTGAACTAATAAAGATTTGCATCCCAAACTCACTGAAACACTGAATCAACTTGTATTATTAAAATTAAGTTTCAAGAGAAATGAACTTTGACATGCTGTTTTGAATTATGTAATTAGCCTATGTTAAAATATTAAGTAATATTACTTTTTATAAAAGTATATATTCCCACTAACTATTAAGAACCCCAACTTGAACATTTTCACTTTTTATTACTCCTCCTTTCATACATTTCTTAGTTCTGTGTGTGTAATTTCTACTTTGAACTAGGAAAAGCTAGACTGTTTTAATAGTCTGCATTGTCTTTCAGTTTCCAATCCAATTTCCTCTTTGGGGAATCCTGAGATACCTAAAGTATATTTGACAATGTAGGCTAAGCATCAAAATTCTTATCAATAACATAGCTTTAGGGACCAAAAGCATGTGGTAGAGAGTATAACATAAAAAAGGAAAAATTATATAATACAGCTATTCTACTGTGCAAATAATCTGTTTTCACATGTACAACTGACCTGCTTTTCTGAGTCAGGCATTAGTTGGGTTAATGTGTTCCCAGAGTTTTATCTGTCCTCATTAAGCATGTGCTGGATTGAATATCAGTAGTCAGAATTTCTTTCTTGGTATAACCATCCTGTGGAATTTATTACATAAGTACCTTTGCTTAGGAAACTTCCTCTGCTGTCCATTTCCTTTAATTATATTCTTTTTATCTTTATTAATATTCAATTCCATACTATCTGAGTATTTTTGGATAACCCAACCTAAAATGTATCATTGGGTCTAATTATAATAGATAACTGATCTTCATTTGTTTACCTTTTTCCTTCACATCATTTTCTGCAATTGGATTATAAGCTCTAGAGACATGCTATCTTCTCTCTTGGCTATTTTATATGTAGAAACTAGCATGGTCTCTGGCATTCAGTGTTTAATAAATATTTTAAACTTGTGTGATAATTAAGGCTTGTTATACAACCAAGATGTTCTGTGTCATGAATGTCAAATATACACACAGAATAGGCATGTGAAAATTGAACACAACATTGCAAGCCAGTTTGGCACTGACAACTAATGTAAAGGTTTGAAAGGATGGAAAATTATGGAGTTCTGGAATCAGTGAAAATTGTAACTGGATTTAATGTACTTGAGACTTGATGTAAATGATATCTTAAGTAAATACAGATCAATAGAGGCTGATATATCTACCACTGATTGTTCAACAAATAATGATGAGAATTTACTATATTCAGGAAATCTGTGTATTAGCAGCAAAACACACCAACTATGTTTTTTTAAATTTAATTTACAGTTTTTTTCATTTTACATAAAAAAACCAGTCCCTCCTCCCCACTACTTTCCCCTTGCCACACCCTATCCACACTTTATTTTTATCTGTCCTGAAGGACTGTGTTCCAAGTTTTCAGTTTCCTTATATATGGCACCTGGATACAAGCAAAGGTTTACAGTGAACACTGTATTGCCCCCCCCCCCCAGATCTCCTCTATTTCTTTTGCTAATATTCAGCATTTATTCCTCTAGTTTCTATATATTCTATTGCTAAGCAATCATAACTTTTTAAAATCTTCAGACAAAATTATCAGACCTGTTTCCATAAAAGGAATATTATACTAAAAAGTATTCCTTAGGTATATTACATTCATGAGAAAAATATATGATGTTTTATTTATGACAAAGAGATGAAAAATATTGTGTGAAGGTGTGGATATCATCTTTACATATGTCAGCTAGGGGCAGAAAGTCACTTATGAGGCCATTAGGCAAGTATGAAGACAAAATTGGTTTGAATAGCCTTTATATAAAGGTCAGATAGCAAATGATGTTATTGAATAGTAATTGGTGAGCTTTGCTGTCTAATGTAGTAAGAGTGGTTAGAGAAAATATATGAGAAATGGGAAATTAGAGAAAAGAAACAAATAATGAGAAAAATGTGGATTCATTTAACTGGGTAAAGAACTACCACTGACAGGAATAAGATGAATACACTAAGCACAGAAGCAATGTGGAAAAACTACAATAGATATAGTTTAGACAATTTTCTTGTGATATAGTAGTAGCTTGAGCTATAGATGATGGTTAGCAACAATAGAAGTTAAATGCTGGTAAACACAAAGCACCACTGTTGTTGGGCTGGGTACACACATGTGTCCTAGTTTGGTTCACCCTTATTCCAGATCTTCTGTGACATATCGTTGGCATAAATAAGAGGACAAAATAGGATTACCAGTAATGATTCCCATCATTACATCATTCTCTTGCCTGTTAGAGTTGAAATCAACACCATAAAGTACTGGCTAGGTTAGCACTGACTGGACAACTTAGCTTATGTTACATTTGCCCAACCTTCATTTCACATCATCTAGTCAGTAATCCTTTCCTGGTTCGAAGTTCTTCTAAAAAATTCAAACATTTCTTAGCTACCAAAGATTAACACATTTCAAAAATTAAATAAATCTATTTCTTAGATGTCCCTTAAGGACTTCTGATCTCATTAAAATTTAAAGACCACCCCACTCCACCCAGCTGCAATAAAAGGAGGGAGAAACAAAAATTAGAAAAGGATTTAACCACATCAAACATAGGGCCAAAGGAAGAGCTGATTCAAGCATCAGCGATAGAAAGAAGTCAGGAATGCTCTCAAGACATTAGATCACACTTTTAAAGAGAAGAGACATTGCATATCTGTAGAGTTCTGACCATTTGCAGAACTCCACTAGTAGCAAAGGCAGATTACTCTGTCTCTTGACTTTAACCTCAGTATCTTTCACTAGAAAATAGAAGGATAGGAGGGCATAGGACAAATACTGTTTTTACATGAATGTAAAAATGGCATAGGAGATGATAAAAATTTGAAGCTATGTAAAGAAAAATCTTAAAGTATCTAACAGGAAATAAACAGTTTGAGAGGTTATTCTTAATGAACTCTCAAAACAATGGATTGTGTGTAAGAGACATGCAAATAAAGACACTGATTATTTGGCAAAGGCAAAGGCATGACTCAAAGGACATAGAACCAGTGAAGCAAACTTCAATCCTTTGCATTTGACAGATCAGAGTTGGTTGTAGGTTTTGGCTTTAATTTTTCCTCATGGAGCATTTCCTAATATCTATCATTTACTAATTAAGATGTGTGATTAATATAAAACTAAATTATGTAATACATTCAAAGTGAAGCCATTGATACCCATATTCAGGTATCAATATATTTATCCTCAGTCAAATTCCTCTTGAACTGTTATTACAGGCACCACAGACTCATCCAGAGGAATGTCTCATATGTATTTTCAGATTTAGCCAGTTTGACAATGACACTTTTGGTGAGTCTATACTACCACATCTTTTCCAGAAATGATTAAAAGAATAGACTTGAGGTGGAAAATGTATGTGGGAAAATATTTAATTTGTCCATTCTTTTATGATTGAAAAGAAAAACACAAGAGTGAGTTGGTGGTAAATACAGAGGTAATGCTGATGAGGACAAGGGAAAAGGAAGATACTTGACAAGGATTGGTCCCAAAGAAGCAAAAGGTGGAGGTACAAAGGCATGGGAGCTATTTCTCGTATGGTCTCTAGAATAGGCTGGAACCCTTGAGCAAAAGCCCCTTGCATTCAAAATGGCATAAAGCAGAAAAGAGCTAAAAGTAAGGTCGCAGTATTTGGAAAGAATTTTGTTTTCAATTGCCTAGAATTATAAAACTGTTTCTTGACTATACAATCATCTTATTCTTCAACAGTAAAAAAACAACAATAATGAACTAGAATTCAGAAAAGATGATTCATATGGAATAATGTCAGCTCTTCTATTAGATGTCTTTAAGGTCAGCATGAATCAGACAAACCTGTGAGTAGTGTAATAAGAACAAGGTGCTCCACCCTGTTTCTCTGTTATTTTCTTCTCCTCCCAGGTCTAGTGAGCCAAGAATTCTCCACATCTCATCTGCTGCTGATAAGAAAGTCTAAGCCAGGTTTCCATAACATCTTTGGAAATTTTTCTTATTTTCTTATAAACTCATTCCTTTGTCTTTCTAGCAGAGAACTTATGTGAAGGGTATAGAGAACAAGCTTATTGCGCCTGGCAGTGGTACACATTAGCCCCATCTAGAATTCTTGAGAAATCATGACTTACTGGCATCTTTTGCTGGTTTTCAGCACCAGAAATAATACTGCTTTTGAACCTCAGCAATGTGGGTTTTAATGCTACCCTTTAGGCAAATTTATATTTTGAAATCAGCAAATTTAGGGTAGTGATTGGGAAGCCATGGCTGCTGAGTGAAATATTGTCTACGTTTTTTTTTTTTTACAGCCTTGATAATTAAGTATTTTCTGATTTTACATTTTAAATATTTTAGAAGATTTAACAGTAATTTCTTAAAAGTGAGTGAAAATCATATTCTAGTATTGAAAAATACACAAATCTTCCCTTTATTTATTGTCACAGCTGCTTTCATAAAACTCATTGTTCATGGTCGCTGTCACATTGAGCATATTGCCCTAACTATTTAACCAATTTAATCTCTAGTCCACGGAAAACATCAGTACTTCAGTTGTGAACTGTGACTTCCTAGAGTCAATGTGTGACACGTACTTTGAAATTTCCTCATGATATCCTCCTATTCTCAGGCTTTGTCCTACTGGTTTGGATCCAGTGATGTTTCTCACAGTCAGATGCCTTCTGTTCATCAATGGAGGCCTCATGGGGTTGCTCAGAGCAAGGAGAATGCCATAACAAAGGGATCAACTTACAAAAGATTTGGAGCCATGCACTAGCAATATCATTACCTGAGTTTAGCTGAGGGTATCAAAATTTTTAGTGCAAACGAAAGTCTATGTAACTGATGAAGTCATATATCCTCACTGCAAATACTATTAGATCCTCACTAGTAGCTTACAGATGAGGGCAGAGAATTTGTGTATAACCTGTCTGACTGTGGTTCTGGTGGTCTGAAATTCATTGTTTTTTCATTTATTCTGATTTTTAAATTAATTTTTACATTTATTTTACATACCAACCACAGTTTTCCCTCCCTTTTTTCCTCCCATTTCCTGCAGCTACAATCCACCCCCCACTCCCTCAAGAAGTTAGGTAACAAAAAGACACTACGAGGGATGTGTGTATTGCTTTGGGAATGGGAGATAGATGAGATCACTTGAATAAACTGGGGGTGTGGAGTAAGAAGGGTGGGCTGGGAGATGGGACCATGAGATATTAGAAAAGTAGAAAAGTTTTTTTTTTTTCTTTTTTTAGCTTACCTGAACAAGGAGGAGCTAACGGCCACTAGACTGATAGCTGGGAAGCCAGCATGGGACTGACTCAGGCCCCCCTGAATATGGGTCTCAGCCAGAAGGACTGAGCAGTCTAAGGGACCTCAGACAGTGGAGCCAGAATGTATCCCTGGTGCACAAAAGGACTTTGTGAACACATCCCCCATGGAGGGATAACTGCCTTAATCTAGAGACAGGAGAGAACCCCTAGTCCCTACTTCACATGACCTGTTAGATCTACATGACCCCAACTGGGTGGCATTCCCCTACATGTAGAATTGGGGTGGGGGGATGGGAGGGGAGGGTGGTTGGAGTGCATGTGAAAGGGCAGAGAGGGTAAAACAGAGGGAAGGAAGGAGGCAGGGATGGAGGGAGGGAGGGAGGGAGAGGGAACTGGGATCGACATGTAAAATAATAAATTAAATTAAAAAAAAATGCTTTGACTCCAAAATTTAAGTTGAATGACAAGTTACTGGGGAAAAGGATTTCTATTTTTGTTTCCACAGAAAATGAAAAGATGTGGATTCCTTCCAAACTAATGTGGTTTGATCATGCCAGACCGCCTGAAACAGAGTACAAGGTGATCCTACATTCAAAACAGCTGGACAAAGCAGCCCTATAGACTACAGCCAGGATTTCTGAATCTTCTTTGAATCCCCCATGACAGCGCCCCTTACCAGCAGGAAGTAGTTGGAAAGAACAACGCCCAAATTCCCAAATATTGTGTATAAATGTTTGTTTTCATTTAATTGGACTTTGTTATATAAAGTAAAATAAAAAAGTCTTCTTTTTAAGAACAATTCATTTGTAAGAACACTGTAAGGAAATCACCTCTGGTATTAGAAAGGAGGTTGATGATAATTTAAATAATTTCTCCTAAGCTGGGTTTTTGAAGAACTCGTTCCTTTGTTATGGAATAGTGATGTGCTGCCTTTTTGTCTAAGGAATGGGTTTTAGGGTCAGAAAGATAAAAGAAAAACTTGATATTAAGTACTGAGAAAGCATAGTTTGATTAGTAAGTGATCCAATGCCATTGGATCTTCAAGTCTCTGGAGTCAATTTTATAAAATATGTCTTCCTGAGTTCAAAGAGAACAACAATTTTCATATTTCATTTTGTTTAGTTATTTAAGATTTCTTTAGGCATTCTATAATACCTTTGTTTTTCTATATATTTAAAAATAAATTTAAAAATAAATTCAATATTTCTCTCTATGTTCTTTCAATTTCATGGCATTGTCCTGTTCCTTGTTATTAACATCTCTTTTATTTTCATTTGATAGCTTATTTCTCTAAATTTGCTAAAACGGGGACTTTTTTGTAGACTTTATGCCAAAAGTCTTTTTATTTGGAGAATGAAAAATACAAATATGGAACAATATCCTAAATATTAATCTGTCCATTATACCACTGTTGTTAATTTTATTTAATTTTTCTAATATTAGTAATGTGGCAAACTTTATAAATATATTCAAGCCAAAAACTTTATATTAAATAAGTCATGATAATTTAACTGCACAAGATGAATATTTGTGAAGGCATGTTTTTGAAAATTTCAGATGATGAAGCTAACAACCTGAAATAAGAACAGTAATTCACATTTCCTCCTTCTTCACATCTCTTCCTCATTCTTCTTTCCTTCTCCCTTGTCTGACTTTTTCACATGGCAATTACATACAACATCTGAGTAAACAGTTTGAGCTCTAGATAATGATCTCTATAGAGAGGTTTTAGAGTAATATTATTCAACAAAGTTTATCATCAGATGACTCCTAACACCTGAGTCTTGGAGAAAATGTCTCTTCATCTTTCTGCAACTATGAAAGCTTCTGATATTTCAAACATCCTACCTATTCTGGGTAGTGAAAAGTTATCTTCCTTCCTCCTCCTGTGATTTCCTCATCACCCTCTGCCAACACACACTAACACAGGTATACACAAGACAAAACACCAATGCACATAAAAATAAAAATAATTATTTAAGAAAAGATAGCCTGTTCAACAGATAGTGCAGGGTTTTTACTGCAGAAGTTAACATGTGCTGTACTGGAGGAGAATATGATCCCAGCAAGAAAGGTGGGGCATGCTTTTCTCTCTCAGGCCAGTTTTCATTGAGGGCAGTTCTTCATTTTCTATTTGTTTATTTATTTATTTATTTATTTCATGCATGAGTTTTTACAGATTTCCAATGTATATTATTGACCTGGGAATGCATACCCCCTTTCTCTTCCTATGATCTTCCCAAAGATTTGTCTTCTCCCCAGATATCAAATTCGCATACTCTTTTTTTTTTAAGGAAATCAGACTAAAGTTGATTTTGTAACTATCCATTTCTTTCATACACACATTATTATTTTTAAATAAGTACAAAGAATTAAGATATCATTGCCAAAACATAGTGATAAATACTGTGTTGTCTGATGATTTCAGTTTAATGCCTAAAGGGAAGGTGGAAGAAGAAAAACTATTTTACAAATTTGGCTTCTGATCTACACATGCGCACAGTGGCATTTATTCTTATCCCCCCATCCAAGATCACACCACACACACAAATACCAAATACACACATATATGTGTGTGTGTGTGTGTGTGTGTGTGTGTGTGTGTGCCCCTCCCTAGAAGACTCAAACACAAACTAAACATGCATCACTCACTGTGCTTTAGAGGTGCTTACCGAAGAGTGACAGCAGGTACTGGAGTGCAAAGTGGGTAATGTGTCCACTAGCCTGTTTCCTGGTTTTCAGGATCACTTCCTCTTGGCTCACTTCACATAGGTCAAAACCTGGAAGGACATGGAAGGCATCATATGCTGTGCATGGCAGGGGATTTCCAGGTGACTCTGATCAGGGGTCAGATTTCCTCGCGCAGAGCAGCTGCTGGGCACACAGCCTTTCCTGCTTCTGCAGAATTTTGCCTGACTCTTCTGCCATTTTCCTGGAGTCAGGAGAGCCTGCTCGCTCTCCAGGCAGATGTGCCCCAGAGTTCTAGGTTAGCTGAGCATCACAGAGACAGCCAGCAAGCACTCTCCCATGCTCTGTGGTCAAATATGGCCCCCAGAAGAGACCATCCAGACTTTCTACTTGAGATACCGCTGAGCCTTCTGAAGACCATAGGGTAGGGAAGGGAAGGGAGCTTGTGTGAAGGCTCTTGTTTTTAGATGACTGGGACTGGAGGGCACATTGCTTCAGACTGGACCACTGGACATTCCTCCAAAGGAGCTCTTGTTCCCTGTCTATATTATATTATATAGTATACAGTAACCATAATCATCATAATTATAACTGTATAAAAATTTTGTTTAACAAATGAAATATGCTGTATGGTTAGGTTTAAATATTGCTGCATTCATGATTGTTTATTTACAAGTATATATCCTGCCACATTTTCTTCATTCTGGTACAAAGACAGACTGAAAATATGTAGGATAATATAATTTACCATATACACTTATTACTTTAGATAATTGGCATAAACTACTTGCACATTTATATCAACTATTATAAGTTAATACAAACCATACAGGACTGTTCATGTTCTTGCCACTTCAAATCAGTATGCAGCCAATGTTCAGTTTCTATGAGCATACTATTTCTCTTGTTTGTTTTTTTTGTTGTTTTGTTTTGCTTTTGTTGTTGTTATTGTTGTTGTTGTGATCTGAGACAACCTTGGCTCCTTTGCTTTATTATGTGAATTTAATTCAACAGTCTTAGGCCTTAAGACTCTTATCAGTCTACATTCTGATGCATAGCTTATTGCTTTCTTTTGTTTCTGGGGCAAGGTTTCTCTTCCTGAACTGTCTGTCTGTACCTTTAATCTTACCCTCTCATAAAATAACTTAGAATCATTTGAAGAGCATCTGTTGTGGCTTCATGATAGCAAGGAACATTAAACTTCCAATACATGGAAATCACCAGGCCAGAAAGAACCCCTGAACCAAGCTCTGTATTGCAGTCACCTCCATATCTTCCCATAATGTTGTATGAGAAACAATGCCAAGAGGTCAAGTAAACTGATTTCCATTTCTGTGAGGAACCACTATACTGATCCCCAAAAAGGCTGTAAAGTTTTCATTCCCACCAGCAGTGGTGGAGTTTTTCTCTTTCTCCACATCCTCTCCAGCATAAGTTGCTAATGGTGTTTCTAATTTTAGCCATTCTGGCAGGAGTAAGAAGGTATCTCAACCCAGAGTGTTTTCATTTGCATTTCCCTGATAGCTAAGAATATGGAGCACTTTCTTAAGTGTCTTTCAGCCTTTTTGATTTCTTCTATTGAGAATTCCCTGTTCAGTTCTGTACCCCATTTTTTAATAGGGTTTTTGGTGTTTTGATGACTAGTTTCTTGAGTCCTTTGTATATTTTGAAGATCTGCTCTCTGTCAGATGAAGGGCTGGTGAAGATATTTTCCCAGTCTGTGATGGGAGATGTCATTCTGTAAATATGTTTCTTGTATTGGTTAATGAATAAAGTACTGTAGAACAATAGGAAAGCAAGATAGGTGGGACTAGGAGACTAAGAAGAGAAAGGAAGAAGTATGGAGGAGTCAACAATTAGAAACTAGAGAGAACAGAGGTCCGGGACCTCTCTCTGGTAAGACGAAACCATGTGGAAATACTTAGATTAATAGAAATGGGTTAATATTTAAGACAGAACTAGCCAATAAGAAATGCTTGTAGCAGGCCAACAGAATTATGGATAATATAGTGTCTCTATGTGTTATTCGGGGCTGGTACATCTTGGGACTAGGGCAGTGAGGAAAAACCTGCTCCTAACAACTCTATGGGCTGCAATTTGGTCTTGTCAATTGTGTCTTTGCCTTACAGAATCGTCTCAGTTTGAGGAGGTTCCATTTATTAATTGTCGATGTCAGTGTCTGTGCTACTTGACAGCTTTTGTTGACCTTTTCTGGAAGGTATCACCCTCTCTGTGGAGTGGGGGATGGGATGGGAGGGTGATGGGGGCATGGGTGGGTTGAAGAGACAGAATAAGGGAGGGAGGGAGAGAGGGAGTGGGAACTGTAATTGATATGTAAAATAAGAAAAATAAAGAAAAGGAGAAATAATTTAAAAAACAGAAGAAAAAATAGAGGTCAAGTAAATATTTTAGGGATTTATAATAGCCATTATGGGAATTGAAAAACAAAAACCTAAGAGTTCAAACCAGGTGGAAAGAACATGTTTTTAAATATGTACTTAAATAGAATTTAGTTTGCTTCATACTCAAAGATACTGAAACTTCAAAATTAAATTTCCCAGTTTTACAAAGTCATTTGTAACTCTACAATATTAGATATTTGTTTCTTGTGTCTAGAGAGTGTTTTCTTTCTATTTTATCCCCCTTTCTGCTTTTTTATAATACTATTTAAAGAAATATTTTATAGCATAGAATATTGTTTTGATATCAGTCATGCCAATCTCAGCAAGCTGTATGGAATCCTGTCCAAAACACTGGAAAAACTTATCTCTGGACATACACTAAATACCAAAACTTATAAAAATGTTTAATTTTGGTGAATTTAGTTTTGTTTATTCTAATATAAGTCCCCTCAATTATATTTGATCATGTTTAATATTGAAGCAGTCTCACGCCATAATTTCTATTTTCTAAAATTCCAGTTTACCTCATACTTCCCATTAGTCCTCTTTTTGGTATATAGTTTGTGAAGAGAAAAACATCCTTTCAGTTATTACAGATGTAAGTCCATTTAAAAAAGCACAAAGATCAATCCTTCTTCCTCTTACTTTCTAGTATTTGCCATTACATCTGTACCCCCATAGAACATAAAGGAGATTGATAGTCACAATAAAAGCACACAAAAGAAATCATAATCCATGTGAAAATTTGCAAGATAAGAGATTTATTGCATATATAAATTTTACCATGATGTAGGATACTCATGGATTGATCCAAAATCTTATTGAACTATTTGTTACATTTCAAAAAGTCAACTGCACTGAATAAATAATCGTATCATCATGGCTAGTAACAGGTATAGACAAAAACACAAACTAAATCCTAATCAGGAACCTAATATTCTTTCAAAAGGGATTTTAAATCCCAAGATGACATACTTATTTTCTGAGCATTTCAATTCACTAATTTTAGAATAAATATTAAGTAAAAATAATAAAATACCCCCTTTCCTCATGAATTTCAGGTTTTATTTGTCAAGGTAGAATATGTTAATAAGAGTTGCACACCAAACATAAATTCATTGATATTGCTGAGGCATCATTCATAAACATGTAATACAGATAATTATAGAACTAATTTGCTTATTATATTATTGTATTAGTTTTTGGAAAAAAATGATTATTTCCCTAGCTTTGAGAGTGAAATGACATGAATTTTGTGATTATGATAAAATTCAATAATTTATCTGTACATTTTTTTATATCCTGAACACACAATCTCACCAATTTTTCCTTCCTGCTAATACCACACACTTTCTGTGGACTAACCACATCACTGCTAGATGCAATACACATGGGCAGTCTTTTGTTCCCCTTTCCCATCCTCCCTTTCTGTGTTCTCCTATCTCCTTTTCTCTACTTTCCATTCTCCAATACACTTCTGATTTCTAGTCTCTTTTTTTCTTCTTCTCTAATGCATTGAAGCTAAGAAACAAGAATGAATTCAAGGCCATCTAATTTCTGATAAATGCCATTTATCTCCTATACCTGTAAATGAAAAGGTAAATATAACAAGCCTTTTATCTCTATATGGTTTCTTACCACTCTGTCCCCTGGGTTGTGCAGATATATCATCTTTGTGTTCTTTCACATGTACTGGTGATACTTAACAAATGTTTTATGAACAAGAAACTCAAGTTGAGACCAGTATTTGCTATTCTTGCAAAAAATTTACCCCGGCTGTGGGTATTTTGCAATAGACTTAAGATAAATTTAAAAGAATGTATTTTAAAAGTGAGTTTTATGTTGTGTAATAACAACTTTAACTTAGAGTTAAGTTAAAATAATTGTATCTAGGAAAAGTTTATGTCTTAATATTTTCCCACTATAAAAAGAATTAATTATTTGTGCCAGTCTTAGAACTGGTTAAAAACAAGAACTCATCTACAAAAATCCTCTCAGCTACTATAATCTTTCATTTTTAGTCACAGAGGAACATTTACTTGGAATGGATTGTATATTAAACCTTATCCTTTGTTCCGTCTAGCTCAAAAAAAAAATGTTCTGCATGTCCTGTGGATATCAATGCTCTTGATTATAGATTACACCATCATTTTATTTACATTTTTCACATGGGCAATATATTTCTTTCATTGAGCAACATTCTGAAACTTGGAAATCTAACCTGTGTTTTAGTGTTAGGAAAAGAACATTCATATGGTAAAATTCTTCTCAGTTGGACTTGGTACCCATTCAACTCTTATATAGTTGATTCCTGGCCAGGTTTAATTATGTAATCAGTCTCAACTCAAAAAGGATTGTGGGATAGAAAACATGTTCTCATTTTTACATGCACTAGTGTGATAGACTTTTAGACCAAGAAAACTACAAAAAAATTATATTTAATAATATAGAAACTATATTTCTACAATTCATTATTTTACATTAGAGACATTCCTTATTCTTTCAATCTAAGCATATAATTTTAATTCCAGAATTCTGCCAAAAGTCTGGAGGATTGAGAGGATACTTTTTAGTTCTTTTTGTCATAAAACAAAGGCAAATCAGATGCCTGACCTGAGTGGATTATGACTAGAAAAATAATTATGTATTCTAACCTCTGAAGTTACCCTTTTTTCCTTCATAAAATTGTGTGTCCCTTAAACATATTTTTCAGGGAATTATTTTTACACAATTTGAATTGCTTGTCTAGTCATCTTCTTATATCACATTACTCATGTCCCTTTGCTGGAGGAAATTCCCTCTTACAAATGCTGTATCACTGGGAAGTATGTATATTTATGTAACCCTGGTGGTTCTGCTTCTCCTTAGACAAACTCAGTGGCATTCTTTTCTGAGCTGATTTTAGTGTCTCCATTAATATTAATTTCACATTTACAAAAGGCAAAATGCACATGAGTTTCCCAGGTCTTTTAGGCAATATCTCTATAGCTAACTTGTTCAGGTTTGATTTAAGGGTAAGCCTTTTTCAGTTTCCAGGGAGATTCAATATTAGGTTGAATGCTTCTGGGGCAACAGTCTTTTTCCATTTTGCCACTCATTTTTCTTTCTCTAAGTGAACCAGGACAAGGTTGTGCCAGAGATCCCTAGCTGTAGCTGAAAGAACATGTTTTCAAATAAGTAAGCAGGAAAGTTGAGCATTCCAAGGACCAGAGACCCTCACTATTGCTTGCCTTATTTGAATGACCCAGAAAGGTTATGAAGATTTCTTGTCTTGCATGAGCTTAAAATGGCCCCTAGGGATAGCTAAAAGCTCAACCATACTGGCTTGCTTGTCAAAACATACAATGAGTTCAGACAATTGCCCTCTACCTTATACTATGTTAGGACCTCACAGGTTAATTGGCCTATAGCCAAAGTTCTAGAGGACACAGATTGAAATGTTTGGATTTTATGAGGACATAAGTCCTGTGGCTGCTTATTGGGAACTGTTTAAGTTCTTAAGGGGTGGGGTCACAGTGAAATAATACTTCAGTCCACTTCTAAGTCTGTAGAGTTGTAGAGCAAGTGTTTACATATACATGAATGATATGTTGGCCTTTAAGTAAATTAGAATGATATTCATGCCTAAATTATCTTTAAAAAATGAAATGTCCGAATCTAAGTTAAAAATATGACTGCTTGGTTTCTGTTTTTTTTTTTTTTTTTTTTTTTTTTTTTTGAAACTTTCAAGTTAGATTACTTTCTTAAACATCTATTTAAGAAATATTTTCGAAATATTTTCACTTAAGTCATATGTGAGTTAAATTGGACATTTGGTAAGAAAGAGAAAGTTACATGTCTTAATTACTGTCTAAATATTCCATCATTCAGGATTCCACATAAGTTTCTGTGGGTATACAAGTATGCCATTTTCTTAAATATTTAAGTGAGAAGGGTACATTCTGTCATCTCACCAAATTTTATATTCATCCTGTCTTTAAGGTATTAGGCTGGATTTACAGTTTTCTGTTAGTTTGTGATCTCAATAGTGAAGGAATCTGTCTGAATCTCTTCTCATTACTCACAAGGACTCGATCACACTAAGAGTCTCAGAACTATTTGGCAAATGTTCCAAGTCTCATGATTTCATGCAACATAGCAGAAAACCAATGTTATGATATTTCTTTTAAAAAATATGAACTTCTCACTCAGGGATGGGTGGAACCCAGGGTGTGCCTATGCTTTCTCTTCTGGTGTTAGGTGGAGTTCATTTTCTCAGAGGACGGTCATTTTTTATATACAGACAAAAACACATATATTGATAAGATTATCAGTATGTAATGAATTTCTGACATTATTTTTGTCTGCATAATGGGATTAATTCTGATGATTTTTATTGATATACATCATTATACTTTATGTCATTCTCCTACTCTCATCTTCTGCCATCTTTGTACCCTATACCCTACAAGATGTCCCCCTTGTCATTTCATGTTCCTTCTGGCAATCATTATTTTATTTTTAATGTGCCATGGAATCAGAAAACAAACAGGAGTTTGGCAATCTTCTGAACACTCAGAAGTGAAGGTGTTAGAAGATAGACTTATAGTGGAAGATGGTGGTGGGAAGAAGTGGGAGAAAGACACTACTTGCACATTGACAAGTGCCCCTACTTAGTACTATGTATTCCGGGACCGCCCACTGTACCACACCGACCTTCAACAGGTTTTATGTAGAGAGCTTGGGTGACCAGACTAAAGAAGACTCGAAATGGGGTCTTGGAAAATAATCCAATGTGGAAATTTAAGTTTTTGTTTTTTTAATCAAGAGTTTGATTACACTTCATCCAAACAAAAGGGTCTTAGAAATTAGGATAGGACTTTATAGATCCCTCTTCTTATTCTTCTCTACTGACAGTGGATACCATAGACATTAAGCACTCCTTATCAGATTTTCACAATTTATTATAGCAGTAAAATTTGTCAAGAGTTATGGAAACTCATATATATATATATATATATATATATATATATATATGAAAGTTCTAACTATTAAAATAATAAAATGGAAAACTTTCCATGCTAAGAATAGACTTACATTGATTATATAATATTCCCATTAGTCCAAATGAAGGAACTTAACCTTTTAATTTATTGACATTGTATAATCTGTATACCTCAAAGGTAACACAACTGGAATGTACAGACTTGGGAGGTTTTGTCTTAAACGGCTTCCTTGTTGGTCCCCTTTCCAGTGCATCCCAGTAGGTAAAAGTGACCTCTCCAGGTAGCTGTCCCTTAATTCAGACCAAACCAGCTTGCTCTACCTGTTACTTCACACAAGAAAGAACTTTTCCTTCATCAGTCAGAAGAATTCCTCTGTTATCACAAGTGTAATCACTCATCAAATAGTAAGTCAATACTTTAAAATATCTACCACATCTTCACAATCTTTGGAGGACACCTTTTCTCCTGTGCTTAGTGGGCTTTCTTGTGTGTTTAAGAAAAATTAGTCTTTTATTTAGTAAGTACTAAGAAGCCATTAAAAAGAAAATTTTTCCCAGACACATTTATTTTTTTCCTCCCAGTCTAACATACACATAGTGTATGTGTGCACACACGTGTACAGATATACACAAACAGAGTACTTTCAGACATTGCAACCATTAGCACAGTTCCACAATTGCAGTCACTACTATATCTGACCACTCTTTCATGAAAGCTCCTGCTGCTTAGCCTTAGGCTATTGGGCTCCTGTCATTTCCCACTGAGCACACTGGGGTAGATTTGGGTGTCTTGCCCTCATTTACAATCTGAACAAAAGAAACCAAAGCCAAGAAAGCAGCTGGCACCATAAAAACAGGGAAAACTCTAGCTGGCATCTCTGGTTACCACTGACTAGCCAAATATCCACAGAGATTGGTGCCAATGTAGATTTCTGGGACAAAACAACAAAATAGATTTTAGTCAATAAACATCTATTCGACAAAAAGTCATGTAAATCCATCCATACCAAGTGACAGGTACCTCCACAGAGTTCCAAACCAATGAGTACATTATGGACAAGTTGAAAACCTGCCTAAGCTGGATTCACAAATGGCACATGTTCTTGACGGCCTTCATTTGCCAAATATGGTTATATGCTAGGTGTCACTGCCACACTAACATTCAGCAATCAGTTGACAAGTTAAACTGTAGACACTTAAAAAACAAATATGTACCATCACTCTGAGGTGGTATTTCTTACATTTTTTTGTAAAATGCAATGAAATAATATTTTATAGTATAACCTAAAAGTACATGGGCACATAGACAACAAATTGAAATATAAATACACAGACAATATTAATCTGTGCTAACTATAGTAAACTTCTTTCCTACTTTATCCATACTTCATTTTATACTTTTGATAATTCTAACTATGGAAATGAACTTTGAAATAGACTACAATCCATTAGGAAATTCTCTCAGTGATTTCAAAGCCAACATAAAAGCACACTGATGGAAAAATTTTCACACTTCAGAGTTTCTTTTTATTTCTCAATAGTTTTTTTTTCTTTTTTCGTTTTTAGTGGCAAAGGGAATACCTTTACTCTTAAGCTTCACCATATACATAGTTCAAGAAAACAAACCTCACTTAAACATATGTCAAACAAGTACCTACCAAAAATCTTATTCTGTGACAATAATTGTCTTCCCTCTAAAGACCCAGTCAGAAATTATAGCTGAAAACATCTACCATATTTCAAATACTTCCTCCTCTTTTTAAAGAATTAAAATCAACTGTACAACTTTTAGGCTAAACTTGACCTATTGGCAGAATTAAAGAAAGGTATCCTTTGGTGATACAGAAACCCAACATGTTTATCTCAAAATAATCTTCTTTGTCTTTGATGAAAATTCTAATGTTATATCCCATGTACTAGGGGAGAATGTAGGATGTGATAGCCATAAGGATCATGCTTTATTGTGGACCATCGTCTCTTTCTCTATTTCTATATCCCTTCTGAGAAAGTCTTGCTCCCAAGTACCGGAAAGTAGGACCTGAGCTGGGTTCAAACAATACACCACTTACTTGTTCACCCTTCCTAAGTAGCTCAATAGTCAGCAGAATACTAAAATGGCAATGAGGACCATTCCTGAGAAAAAAGTCTAAATTGAAACATGTTACATTTTTAAAACTTTTTGTTTGTTTCACTAGCTATGATATAAAAACTTAAAATCAAGGAAAACTGGAGCAGAGGAGGAACCCTATGTTTCAGGAGAAAGAAAATGTGATGACCAGTTTGTTTAGGATCTGGTAGGTTGGGCTCAACAACGAAATTGCTTTCAGGACCACTCAGTTATTAGAGAAAAGTAATTTCTTAAAAAAAAAGGGGGGGATGGGGTAGAGGGTAAGAAGGCAACAACAGAATTATGGTCTGAGAAACACTACAGCATTCTAAAGGATTTTAGTCACTTCCCTCCAGAGTATTTTCTCTGAACAACAATAATTTTCTCATAAATGATTGCACAATTCTAAGTGAGCCAAAGCCACACCTTTCACTGTTCATATATTCTATATATTAAATAAATGTAGTAGTGCTTTTCTTTTGTTGCAATCTCCTTCATTTGTGTAGAGCTTGTGATAAAGTACGTGCAACTTTCAGCTCAAGTCATCTGTTCACACCAGCCACTGACAAGCTTTCATTTTTCATAGCAAGCCTAAAAACATTTTTCTAAGTATTTGTTAATATGGATAAAAATATGTTTGTGGACAGATTATGAACAGGGAAGAGACAGTTCTTTCCTTCCACCATGTGGTTCCTGAGATGGAACTCAAACTGCCAGTCTAGGTAGCAAGCACCTTTTCCTGCTGAGCTACCTACCTCCAGGTTTGCAAGTATTTCTTATGCAATATGCATATCAACTTTAGTGTCTTTGGATAGTTTGCTTTTTTAGCATCATAAACAGTATTTCAAATTAACTGAACGTGTCTCTAGTAGACTGACTGGGAAAAACAAACTAAAAGATTTTAATAGACTTGTTCTAAACAAACAGCTACTGCACAAAAGAGGTTCATCTAGAACCAGAATGATACTGAAGGGTGCCAGGAGTGATGCATGGACATGATGGAGCAGCTATTGGAAGGGCTTCCTGGGTCATCAGAAACTTTGGTACACATTTATAGTTAGATACTGTGGAAGATAAAGCAGATGGGGGACTTCACCAAGCATTATCTCAAGAAAGTCATGACAAAAAGATTATGTAAACATCCACATTTGAAATATTCCAACAGCCCCTTCTGTGTAGATTCTTGAGCCGTTTGTAATTTTTCCTGTTCAGTTTGAACTCTGGCTTCCTTTCAATAATCTCCCTTCAGCAGGCAGAATAGGAAGGACCTCCCACTTCTACTATGGTTGACAGACCTTTAGCTCGTCTGTTAGAACAGTCTGTTTGTTCCCTAAATGTCTAGTCACCCAAGACAAATACCCTTCTGCTACTTCCTTTTTTTTTTCTTGCAAAATTAGGAAGATAGCTTAAAAAATATTTTTTATTTTTCTTCAAGCAAATTTATATGAGTAACAGGGTAGATTTTCAAAGGTACACAGAGAAAATATCTAAGGTGGGTTAACTCTACCTCAGGAGCATTTGAGGATGAAACAGAGATTCTTAAATCTGGGTGAAAAAAGTACTCTCTGTTTTTTATTTCATACTTGCCTGGTAGGATTTATATTTCACTTCTTATCTGCTTTAACTTAAACATATGTAATCAGAAAAGTTGAGGTTAGATGTAGCTGTCATTCATTTTGTAATTTAATCATAAAACTTGTGTGATTATAAAAAAACAATTATAAAACAGATTGTATTTTGTTGTAAGAATGTCAGTTGTGTTGCCCAATTTTGGTAATTCATCAAACGCATTTTATATAACTAAAAGTTTAAAATAAGAACTGTTTGCTCTTGTGTTTTAATGGGCATCTAATAACACAAATTCATGAATTTTACTTATCAAGTAATTTAATCACATAGGTATTAGAAACAAAAAGCAAGGGAAACATTTAGTTGTTGAAATAAAACTTAGTGGCCAAATAATTGTAGTACAATATACTATATATGATAAAAAGAAAACATATTGTACATGAAAGTGTATTTTAAAATTTTACAGTAAAAATCAGTCTTTATTTGCCACCGTGTCCTTTCCTTTCTGGTATCCCTACACACTATATCAACTCTTTGCCAAAATCTAGTTCTTATTTTCCAAATTATCTTTCTTTGGAAACAGTGGCTGTCTTTGCTTTAGCTCTACCAGGAAAATAATCTAGGAGCCTATTCCCCATGGAGGGATCCTCTCTCAGCCTACATATATCAAGGAGGGCATAGATCCTTCCCCAAATGATGTGACAGGCTTTGATGATACCACATGGGAGGCCTCACCCCCTGGGAAGTGGATGGGAAGTGGATGGGAAGTGGATGGGAAGTGGGATGGGCTTGGTGGGGACATGGGAGGACATAACAGAGAGGGAACTTGGATTGGTATGTAAAATAATATTGTTTTTAATTTAAATTTCAAAAAGAATAGATATTCAATAAAATTATTGAGATAGAATCAAATGAATTTTCTTAAGCAATTAACAGTCCTGAAAAGTAATTGGAGCTTAAATGTTTAGTGGAACAAACTATTTTCATTCATTTTGTGGCATTTTATTCAACCTTATTGGAAACACACTGCTAAACCACAACAAGAGTTCAAAGCATCCAGAATAGAATTTTCAGATGAAAATCATAAGGAATGCTTGTCAAACCAATTGGGTTATTCATGCTTCTTATTTCTCATACAATCTTTAGAATATTTTACTATGACAAGGAAACAGTTTTGTACTGAATGCTTTTAGGTCAATGGACTTTTCCTAGCTGGTTGTCTTAAGTGACTTTAAACTTGAGAAAAATTGTCAAAGAGAAGTCTTTGATGGAAGGGCTACTCGGGAAAATGAACTGTCTTCCAGATTCCCTGAGATCCACATCAGTTCACTTGGAAGCCTAGAAATTTAAATTCAAGACTCAGACTTCATCTGTCAATTTTAGCTTTTTCTAGCTTCACTGTGCAGATACTACTACAAAAGAAATCTTTTGTATTATTTTACTGTAGCTCACTATAAACTTATTCCAACTGATATTTCTATATTTTTTTAAATTCAAATTTATTATTTTTAGTTCTTTGAGTGTTTCATACAAAATTATTTTATTATTTCCACTCCTCAATAATTCCCAGATATACTTTCATTTCACTATCTACACAACTTAGTTTTTCTTTGTTTTGATCTTTCAAGACCAATTTGTGTCATTCAAATGTCTTAGATGTGTGTAATTCTACTGAAAAATGGTTGGCTTACTAGAAGCTATATGTTTAAACAAAATTGTCTCTTCCTCTACAAGCAATTAACAATCACCCTAACTCTACCATTATGGATAGGATTTTGTGCTTTCTCCTCTCTCTCTCTCCATTCTATGATATGGTCTGCCATGGTCTTGCACAGGTTATATAATTGCTGTAACAACTGCTTTGACTTCATATGTGCATCTGACCTGCTATGTGCAAAAGATGTTTCCTTGGAGTCAACTACCACATCTGATTCTTACACTTTGTCTTTCCCCTCTTGCACAGTGATTCCTGATCCATAGGAAGGTGGATGATATACATACACATCACACACACACACACACACACACATACACCCACACTCAGAGAGAGAGAGAGAAAAAGAGAGAGAGACAGAGATAGAGAGAGACTGACAGAGAGAGAAACTAGAAAATCAGAAACTACAATATACAAGGAAATGACCAGTAAGATAAAAAATGTAAAGCTGTACAATGTCTATGAAGAACATGCAATATGAGAATAATAAATTTCCCTCAATCCATGCCATAAGTTGTGAAGGAAGCTTCTTTTATGTGTTTCAAAATGGAAAGAACTCTTCATTAAGGATCTTGACAGTATCAGTCAATTTGAAGATGAGTAACATTTATATATATATCAAAACAATTATTTTAGAAATATATTAAATATTATAAATTCTCAGCTTTTCACTGTTCCTTGGCAAAATAGCTGTTGGCATTTCTATAGATTGATTCTGTAAATGCTTTGAAGAAAGAATGTTGTTAATTTCTAATCTTACAAAAGGGTAAGATCATTTACACCTTGGACATTCTGTATATCTTTTAAAAGTTCTGTTATTAATTCTCATAAAGACAAGCTTTTCATACCTTTAGACTCTCTGTGGCCTAAAATATTTGTTATTAATCTGGTTGTGTTTAACTTTAATTATGTCAACTAGCCTCCTTCTCAGCATTCACCAGCAGTTTCTTGAAGCTCCATGTAAAAGAATAAAGTTTATGAAATATTCCACATGTTTGTGTAAGCTAATATTTTAGTCACATGTTAGATATCCAATACCTATTTAAAATCTATACACTTTTCATTTCCCTTGAAATGCTTAGATTGATAATGTATAGTTAGGTAGACAGATGAATTTGCGATGCCATCTGAAGATAAAAACAACTAAAACAAAAGAATGGCTTAAAGCTGAACTTTACATCTAGAGAACATCTACTCATCTGTCTATCTGTATTTAAATACTAGTTAAACAGACATGAAAAGAAGTCTGGATATTGGCATATATTGCAACTCCATATTACCAGCCTACCAGAACCAGTTCTTAAAGGGATTTGTTGTGTTGCAGTAACCAGTTGCATTTCTCTTTTTTCATCTGTCACAGCAATTGTCAGTTCACAGAGATGAATTGTGTATTGCATAAAGTATACCAGAAAGGAACTGGAAAGTAAAGAAAACAAAAAAGGAGAGTAAGTCAAGGTAAATGAAATGAACAAGTGGAAAGTTGGCATTTTCACAAAGTGGTACAGCTGGAGTTTCTCATGAGGGGAGACCATACTTTCTTCTCTTCATATAGTGACTATATTCAAACTGAAATATAGGAACAAAGTAGGAAATAGTTTAATGTTACTAGAAATAATTAGTCTGTTTTTAGTTAGAATTATAAAGTAGAAATTCATTTAACATATACTTTTATTTAGAATCAAGTGTATTCTTATTACTTAAATATATATATTGAAATATGTTCTTATTGATGAAATAACATTATAACCCATGAGTATGTATGAAATGAAGTAATATGAAGCTGTCATGCACACTTGTAAAGTGTCTTTTATTTCCTTTCCTTAATTAATAATAAATAAAAAAATTTAGTAAGTTGGTAGGAACTGGACTCCTAGTCAAGTAATAAAAGCAAACTAAAAGTATTTAACTAAAAGTTAAATACTTCAATAAAGAGCTTTTTTTTTAAATTAGAAACAATCTTATTTTATTTATCAACCCCAGTTCCCTCTCCCTCCTATTCTCCCATGTCCTCTGCTGACCACCTTTCTATTCCTTTTCTGCTCCATAGAAAGGGTGAGTGAGGCCTTCTTTGGATAATCATCAAAGTCTGTCATATAATTTGTGGCAGGATATTGGCCCTCCTCCCTATGAATGACTTGATTTGAGACAATAATGTGGGCAATTGAAATGATTACTCATAAGTTAGAGCAATGGTTATTCTGTTGGTTTTCTTTTAAGCTAATGCCATAATGATGTCTATATATTTTGTTTATTCACTTATTGATTTTTTAAAATTTATTTTTATTATATATGTATGGTATTTGAAAGCAGAGACTAGAAGAGGACAACATATCTCCTGGACCTGGATTTACAGATGATTTTGAAGCATTATATGAGTGTTGCAAGTCAAATACAGACCCTTTATGAGAGGACCCAATGCTGATAACCACTATCAATAGCTCCATTACAATTTGGACTTATTCTTTTAAACTAAAAAGGCATTTAGTATCTGTTATATACTTTATTCAATGTGTCCATTTCATATGATGGCTAATTCAATGAACCAATGATTTGTTTACTGCCAGCACTATATAACAGTAAGATATAATAAACGACATGGATAAGGAATATATACTTGAATGGTGTTTGTTTAAATTTTTATCAAATCCATGGTGAAAGACTAAAGAAAAGTAAGAAAAGTAAGAGTATTATGTTCTAGGTTCAGTATGTCATAGCTACTGATCTTTTTATGAGTCACAGAAAAAAATATTACTGAGCAGAGGACTGCAGAAAATGAGAGAAAAACTAGAATTTTTTTCAGGGAAAATAAATTACAAAGGAACAATAAATAAATGAAATAAAGTGACCATGATATTCTAAATATATTGTGCAACAAGAAATATATCATTGTTCTTAGCACAGGCTTAGGGTCATCATAGATGGTAAAAACAGGACTATGACAGAATAAAAATATACTGGGCAATAATAATTTTTATATTTTTTCATCTTGAACAAAGGATAAGGTACCAAATTTCTTTAAAAATAACAAGTAACATTGTCTGCTTTATTTTCAACAAGATCACCCTACTATCTTGAAATAGGCAATTATTTAAAGAGGGAGATCAGTTACAAAAATCTCAGTAATGTGCATATATAAGACTCAAAATCAATGATAAATTGTTGAACTTAATATTAACACTTATATGATTATTGGAGAATGAATGAGAAATGAGAAAGATAAAGTTAAGAAAGAATATGATGAATTTCACTTGAGAAAATGGAAAGCTAACTATTCTCCATTATGTAGGTAAAGAACTAACACAGAAAGGAGAAATTTGGGGTAGAAGAATACATACCTGGTGTCTGAGTTAGTTCTTTCACATTAGATTTCATATAATTTATCAAATTCATGCCAGGCATGTTAAAAGAAGAGTGACTGAAATTCAAATTATAAAATTGTTAGTATATACAGAATACTGAAATGTGTAGGATTAAATGAAGAAAGTGAAGAAAGTCTGACTAGTTGAGTCTTAACATGTTTGTAGAGATTGAGTACAGGGGACAAAACAATACAAGCAATGAAGCAGAATGACCTCAATGGTGTGTTGTGTACTGGAAGGCATATGCAGTTGGCATTCTAAAAGGAAAGTAGTTATTGTAATTGATATGTGTCAAAAGAATAACAAAAATTAACCATTGGGTTTACTAATATGAAGAGCCCTGGTTACCTCCTTAGGACTTGGTTATCATGATTTAAAAATCAATCTATAATCTGGATGCATTTTACATTATTTTTCTAATAGATTCTAACCATGCATATGAGTCTCTGTTCAATAGGTATTTGTGAGAATATTATGTTAATTTAATAAATGTTATAGTTAGGAACTTTTAGAGGAAAATGAAATTGGGGAACAGACTGAAATCCATTATAGCATGTACTCTATTGTCTTAGCAAATATTTAACTTAAACAGCATATATACATTATTTCTATACTTATTTTTTATTTAGTAAATGAAAATATAGATTATATAAAAATAAATTTGTCTTCAAAAGTATGGCTTAGAATTTTATAAAATAATTGTATGCAAAATTCTTGAATGCCTTTAATGGATAATTAAATCTGTACAAATTCATTAAGTAATAACAATAGACTTTCCCAATTTAAAATTTTAAAATAACAAGTTATGGTTGTACTTTTTTGTTTATAGACTTACTGCCTACAAGGTTAAGAAGAAATGCCCAATATAGAAAAATATCTTCTATTTTATAATAATTCCATAAAAATGGCCAGAAAAGCAAGTGACTTATATATAAACCTATTAAATCTTGCTAACTTAACAAATTAAAACATTTATTCTTTCTTTGAAAATTTTGAGCACCATGTTTTGTCATATTCACACCAATATTGCAAATCTTCCAGGCCCACAACACACCCACTCTCTGCTTACTCAACCTTGTGTCCTCTGTTTTTTTACAGTTGTTTGCTATTGCAATAGGATTTGGAGACAGTTTTCATTAAAACTGTAATCCTTAGTTAAGTCAACCAACTTCTGGTGGAATACCACACATCTAAAACATTTAGACAAAAAATATGTTGTTTTGAAAAATAAGCTATATCCAGTGGTTATACGGGTAGTTAATAGTAGTTGAGTATCTGGTACATGGTAACTATACTACAGGCAAATGAAGCCAGAGAATATGTAGAAAGTAACCTACACATCCTGACTTTCATCTTGCTATTACAACTTTTATTTCATTAATGAAGGAAACATAACCTGTCCAAACATTTTATCATCCCAAAGTCTCATTAGTGAAGATTATAGATATGTGATATAACCATGGACATTAAATCAAAGTCAAAACCATTTGTAGAATTGTATTGCAAATGCCAATTCCTTCTTTATCCTTCTTTTCTTATTAGCAGATCTGTAATTTTTGAATGGAGTTGACTAAGGCATTTAGGAGACCAGGTGAATGAGATAAAGTTGGAAGTGAGACTTGACATGTGGAGGAGTCAGCTCATCACTATGACTGTACTCCAGTATCTATTGGGGATTTGCTACCCCTTTAATCCTGGTATTGTGGAAGCATCCCTAACTCATATCAGTGACCTCATAATAGATATTATGATGTAGGGGTACTGTGTCTTTAGTGATATAACATAAGGTGTGGGAGATATAGGTGAATTTGTAATTACATTGCAAGGTTGCAAGATGAGCCAAAGAAGATAGAATAACATGGAATACTGCAGAAGTGAATAATTATGTCATGTAGGCACAGCAAACCTTTAATTTAGCTGTTGTTTAAAGCTAGCACAGCATGAATAGTCATTAACCTGAAGACGACATAAATGTGCGTTCGGCCTGTGTTGTGGTAGATGGGCTTAGTTTGAAGACAGTGGGAAATCACTAGAAAATTGCAAGCAGGATCTGACATTATCAATTTGTGTTTCACATAATGCTGGCAGCAATGTGCAGTATGAAGCATAAGTGCCGTCTCTCTTTCCTCCACATCAACCAAAAGGATATTGAATAAAATCCAAATATGCGGAAACTAAGGGATAAATACTGTCATCAAGTATATGAAACATTTATGAGAAGGATGCTCAGCAGTTGTTCTGAGTGTCTGTGACAGACCAAACACAATCACATAAGAGTAGGAGGGAGTTAGTTGGACCTTTATGGAATATCTCAATTGAGTGCTGTCCTGGATAGGGAAACACTCAAATAGACAGAGTGCACAGTTGAAAACACTATCCATTGTAGAGGATTTTCAGGTAGTCATTTCTCTGTTAACCAGGGATACAGGAAAATAAAGTTTCAATATACTCCTGCTTCACTGCCTTAGGATTGTTTCAATGAAAAATTGAATTATTCCATGAGCCACCATTCCAGCCAGGTTGTACAAGTCCTTTTATCGAAGGCAAATCAAATGTCAATCATTTTCATTTCTGGGCTCATGTTGATATTTCAACATTATAGTAAGCTCCACAATGGGGCTGATTAAAATTTGGGTTGAAGTATTTTAGTTTTCTTCATGCCCATCCTCTTCATATAGTATCTTGCCCAGGGAGTTTAGTCTAGAGGAGAAAGCAGTAGACAACCCAGGTTACTCAAAAACACAGTTTAATGTTTTCTGTGAACATTAATTAGCTTATTAAAGATTACGTCTAAAAGAATCATAAAATGTGTTTTTTATTCTAGTTCATTTAATCATCAAATCCTTGTGGCTAGTCTTAAGAGGCAGCTTCTTCCTCAACTGTGCAGGTGGGCCTGGAACTCCTGGGATTAAGCAGTCTTCCTACATTACGCTTCCAAGCAGCAGTACCCCTTACTATTTGCCTAGGAGCTCCATTTGAATAAACATAGCTACATGACAATTATAAAAATGTTATCAATATAATTGTATTTATTAATTTACACACTATTGATAATAGAAACATAGGAGTCTTTAGATGTGACCTAAAGCCTTACATGATGGTGGGAGCAGCTTGCTGAACTTAGTCCACTTGCTTGTGACAATGTGTTATAGTTGAGTAGTACACAGGCTCACAGGAAAGATTTCTTTTCTGTGTCTTACTTCAGATAAAGAAGTATAGATCCTGTGAACGGAGAGCTTTATTATCTACCAATAAGAAAAATGTGGTATTATAGATATAAAATTGTATATTTTAAAAATATTCATTTTTTATTATTTGATTTCATATTCTGAAACTCAAATTGTGACTCTATTTATCAATATTTAGCAAATGTCTTAAGAGTCTAAGGAGTTTTGACACATACTATGAGAAGTTTGCACATTAGCTCAAGGCTTTCCAGAACATGAGCCCATGCCACTTTCTCTATTTTTTTTTACCAAACAAAATATTTCTGGTTCCATAATGTACAAGAGGAATGCTGTCTAACCGTTTTCCTACCCCAGCACTTTCAAACTAAACTCCTAAAATTCTCTGAAGCTTTGTATCGACTTCTAGTATGATGTCTCCCATTCCATTGGCCCAACATTTTTATTATGTAACTATGTTAATTTGCATATGAAGTTAAAATTCCTCAGGAATAAAAGCTGATAAATCTGATATATAAAGAGAGATCTATTAAATATGTTCAATTGCTGAATAAATGTTTGATTTTTAAGTGTTAATGAGGCAATGATTAACATAGAACTTAATGAATTTTAGAATTAAGTTGTGTCTTATTGATTTTTACTACCTGTTTTCATATTAGCTTGAGTCTGAGGTAAAGATTAGATAATAGAAAAAAATTAAAGATCAACTAAATATAATGGACCCATAGTATACATTGTTCTGTTTGTATAAGACCAAGCATATTACGATTTAAAAATATAATCTATGTTACCAAAAATATTTGCAAAATGGCAGAAATCAATTATTGAAAGATATGACTTTCTTTTACTTTAGTTTGTTTACCTTCAAATTATTTCTGTTATATTATTTATATTGTGTGGTGTGTTTAGAAATGGACAATTATAGGCTATATCATAGATTTTTATATTTTTATACTTGTTAAATGAACATTTAAGCACTACTTGTGTACATGTGAAACTTTAAAATGGTGACAGAGACACCACTCACTATTCAATTGATCACAGCTAGCTACATGAGGGTGTTATAACAGTGGTGGAATATAGTAAAGTGAACATTATATCATGGACTATTTGACATATTATGGGAAAATAAACCAAACATTTTAAAAACAATTTTATGTTTAAGATTGAAGAAGTGGCAAATGTTAACAAGTTGATCTGAAACAAGAATAATCTTGTTAGGGGCACATATACTATATGGTAATTAAAAACATTTGAACTTTAAGAAACTAATGAAAGCCTGGGTGATAGATATTTTTCTGTAATCCTAGTACTTAGGAAGCTGAAATTGATCAGGTTAAAACTTAATGTTGCCTTAGCTACACAGTGAGTTGGAAGCGTGAGTTTTTGACATCTTGTCATAAAACACATTAAACAAAACAAGAAATAGAATAAAATGAAAAGAAACAAATGAAAGGAGTCATGGGGGGTCCCCATTATTTGCTTGGTTTCTGAAAATGGGTTTCGGGAACAAAGTTTACTGTAGTTAAGTAAAGGATACTGTAATGATAAATATCCATGTTAGTATCCATGGCAATTTTGTTGTTATGAATATATTATAGTATATCAGAATAACTGAGAGCACATCATAAACCTGTGATCTCAGATGCTGTAATGGCTACAACATCACATGATGATGGAATTTCTCGGCTGCATTTTCATCATACCCACCACCAATGGAAGTAATCAAATCCATTGTCATACTCACCACCATCACACACTTGACCATTCTTCACTGAAATGTCACCATGTAGTGCATGTCTGCAGATAAACAAATTATGCTGAGTGTGTGATACGCAGCATCACACTTTCTGAAGGTACAAGATGGTGTATAGGAAACTCCCACTTTAATATAGTATCTTGAACATAATAATAATCCTTATCACATACATAGAAAATGGAGGAATAAAATTACAAAGTCAAAGTTTGCTATAAGGAATATGTGAAAGGATCCACCGTATTTTCCTTTATGACAAGTCATGTGGCACTGGGGAGAGCAAAGGAGACATCTGATACTGTGGGCTTTACCACCATGAGTGATATATTTGAACATATGTCATTGACATTTTAGTTTTCTGCAGAAAGGGTGACATCATCAGATTAGTTGTGAACAAAAGAGTAAAGAAGGTGTCAAACACTGATCACACTCACTTTCCTGATATATATTTTCAAGTGGGTTTTTAAACTGTGACTATAAATGTGTGTCTACAGCATGGGCCAGGGCTTAGTGCCAAAGACCTATGGGAGGGGATTTGATAATTCCCTTGCTTTCAGGAAGCTTCTTTTAAAGATAGAATGACAAAGATTAAATAAGTTGCTTTTAATAAATAAATAGCATATGGCAAAGATAGGGAGTTACAGCTTCAAGGGATGACTTCCTTATTTATACTGCCAAAGTTCAATTAACAAGTAGAGACTAGTAATACCTTCAAATGCTCCAGTTGAAAGACCACAATGTTAGACTTGCATTTTAGCAGTTCAACATGTTCTTCAAATTATTTTCTATGTGGCATTCATTATTTAGCTCTCTGTAAAAGATATATAAAAAGCATGAAAATTTATATCATGTCACAAATTAATATTACCACACATTTTTAAAAATCAAATTTCCAAAATATACAAAGAAACTAGAAACCAAAACATCAAATAACCCTATTAAGAAGTGTGGTAAAGAACTGAATAGAAAATTCTCAAAAGAGGAATCCAAAATGGCTGAAAGACACTTAAGAAAGTGCTCAACATCCTTAGACATCAGAGAAAAGCAAATCAAACAACAGCTTACTCCTGTCAGAATGGCTAAAATTAGAAACACCAATGACAGCTTATGCTGGAAAGGATGTGGACAAAGGGGAACACTCCTCCTGCGAGTGCAAACTTGTACAGCCATTTTGAAGATCAGTATGGCATTTCCTGAGAAAAACAGGAATCAGTATACCAAAAAAAAAAAAAAAAAAACCTGGCAAATTTACTCTTAGGCATATACCCAAATTATCTATATCCATGCAACAAAGACACCTGTTGAACTATGTTCATAGCAGCATTATTTGTAAAAGAAAAAACCAGGAAGCAACCTAGATGCCCCTCAACTGAATAATGAATACAGAAGATATGGCACATTTAAACAATGGAATACTACCAAATAGGAAAAAACAAACAAACAAACAAACAAACAAAAAAAAAACCAATGGAAACTTGAAATTCGCAGGCAAATGGATAGAACTTGAAAAAAACATCATGAGTGAGGGTAACTCAGTCATAAAGAGAGGAACATGGTATGTCCTCACTCATACATGGATTTTAGACATAGAGCAAAGGATCAGCAGCCTAGAATTCACACCACCAGAGAAACTAGGATACAAGGAGGAACCTAAGAAATTCACAGAAAGGTCCTCACAGAAGGGGAAAAGAAGATCTTCTGAGCATATTGAGAGTGGGGTGGCAGTGAGTGGAGAGTTTGTTAGAAGAGAGAAAAAGGGAGGAGAGGAGAACACAAGAAACTAGGAAGATTGGTTGGGGGACAAATAGACCGAGCAAAAAAGAGACCCTACAAGGATACACAGAGACTCTGTATTTGATATTATGCTGTTGGCCAGGCGCTAGTTTCTTATTGGCTAGCTCTGTCTTAATTATTAACCCATTTCTATGTATTTCCACGTGGTCTCCTTACCGGGGAGTGAGGCAGGCGTCTGGTCTCCCCAGTCTCTCCATGCTGACTCCTCCTCACTACTTCCTATTTCCTCCTTGTCTCCTAGGCCCTCCTATCTTCCTTTCCTATTGGCCAACAGCGCTTTATTATTAACCAGTATGAGAAACATATATACATAATGGCATCTCCCATCAGACCTTGGGAGAACATTCCCCATGAAGGGATACTCCCTTAGCCTAGAAGCAGGAGGAAGGGCCTAGACCCTACTCCAAATGACTTGACAGATTTTGATGATCCCTCCTGGAAGACATCAACTTCTATGTGGAGTAAGGGGGGGGACGGGATGAGATGGGAGGGGGTAGGGGAGCATGGGAGGGAGAGGGAACTTGGATTGATATGTAAAATAAGAAATATATATATATATATATATATATATATATATAAATTTAGATTATACAATTGGCTTCTGAGCCTTTAAGGGCGACATGATCACCTTATTATCATGGTGTTCTCTAAGGCAATATGCTTCTTCTGGATAAACTTTACAGCGGGCATGAATTAGGCAACAAGTGAGATTAATTCTGATGTCTAGTTGAAACTGAAACTTCTCATGGAATTGAGAAAATATAAAAAAGAAACTGGGAAGAGGTGAAAAGAACAACAGGAAAGTAAGTGAGAAAAGTAACTGCACAAGAAGGAATTAATTGGTAATGGGTTCAGGCAGATACTTGCTCTTCTGATTAGTAACTTCAGTGGGCAGGTTCTTATTCTCTGCAAAGTTACCTAAAGTATTCTCTGCCTCTGTTGTGCTGCTACCATGCTCCATGCAAAGTGTTGGATATAGTTGAGTTCTTTAATGACTAACAACACTAGCTAGGAACCTTTGTCATCAAACCCCTACATAAGAGAAAATTAAATTTAGAACATGTTGCATACAGAGCAAACTCATTCTGCATTGTGGAGGATTGAGTCTTGAGAGCACATGAATCTTTTTTTTTTAATTAATATATTTTATTTAAGTTTAAAAAATACTATTTTACATATCAATCCCAGTTTCCTCTCCTTCCCATCCTCTCATGTTTCCCATTCCCCCCATTAACTCCTCCAGGGAGGGTGATGTCTTCCATAAGGGGACATCAAAATCATTCAAGTAATTTGGGGTAGGGCCTAGGTCTTCCCCCTTGTCTGTATGCTAAGGAATTATCCCTCCATGGGGAATTGGCTCCTGGAGTCAGTTTGTATACTAGGGATACATGTTGGTTCCACGGCCAAAGACCCCATAGGCTTCCCAGTCCTCCTATCTGACACACATGTTTAGGAAGCCTGGTTTGATCCTATGTTGGTTCCCCAACTGTCAAACTGGGGTCCATGAGTTCTCACTTGCTAAGGTCAACTGTTTCTGTGGGTTTCCTTGTGTGGTCTTGAGCACTTTGCTCATCCTTCCTCCCCCTCTGAAAATGAATTCCAGGAGTTTGGCTCAATGCTTAGTTGTGAATCTCTGTTTCTGCTTCCAACCCCTACTGGATGAAGGCTCTAGGATGGCATGTAAGGTAGTGATCATTCTCTTTATACGGGAAAGGCATTTAAGGTAGCCTCTCTGCTATTGATTAGATTCCTAGTTGAGGCCATCCTTGTGGATCTCTGTACAATTCCCTAGCCAGATTTCTTTTTATACCTAAAATGTCTCCCTCTTTTGATGTGTCTCTTTTCTTGCTCTCTTCTATTCATCTCTCCATTCAATCTTCCTGATCCCTCATGTCCTCCTCCCCCTCCTCTTCTCCCCTCTTCTTTTTCCTATTTTCCTACCTCCCTGCCTCCTCCCCCATGCTCTCAATTTCTTCAGGAGGTCTTAAGAAGTGACTATATTAAGCTCATGATTTACTATACTTTTAAAGACAGTATCAGTGCAAGACTTTTTATCAAAGCTTAATGTATATTCTCGTCCCTTCCATAACAGAAGAAAGCTGCTTTATTTTTAATTATTATTAATTCTTTGAAAGTTTAATATATTATAATTCAATTGTTTTTCCCCTTTCCTAAACTCCTCATACATCTAAACTTTCCCCCCCCATCACAAAATTTTGTGTCTTTTTATTTTAAGCCCATATGTGCTGTATGTGTACACTTGTGTGTGCTTCCAGCCACTGGGAAATGATTGACCTATCAATGGGGACACCCTTAAAGAAATCTAGCTCCTTTACTAAGAGATTATCAATTCTCATGCCTACCTTTCCTCCTCAAAATTTGTGTGAAATTTTATCTGGATTCAGCTTGTACATTTCTTGTGCATGCTGTTACAACTCTTTGGGTACTGTAAACAGTAAAATGCAGTTGTGTCAGTAAAATACTGCTTTACTGCTTTGTTCTCATCATGCATCTCCTTTGGCTCTTATAAGCATTCTGTCTTCTTTTCCTCAATAATCCCTGAGACTAGAGAGCAGATGTGCATGATATAGATGCCCCATTTACTGCTGAGAATCTTGTAGTTTTCTCTGCTTTAAAACAGTTGTATGCTTATATGTTGGTTAACATTTACTACAAAAAAGAAAATTCTAGGAGGAGAATTGAAAGGTACATTAGTATATGGGCATAACAATAAATCAATAAGAAATAGTTTATCACTGCATCAGTTTAGCACATTAATAATAGTAAGTTCTCCATTAAGGCTTGTCTAGCTATAGGTTCACTGTCCTAATAACAGTGTAAAATATGGATTCTATCTTTGAAGTAGCACTTAAATTCCATCAGAATGTATTTGGTGCCACTATTGCAACAATGGGAATGTCTTGACGGGCCAATCAGTATTGTAGTTCATAGGTTTCACATCTGGATGAGCTGATGATTGCTTTGCTAGTTGGCAGTGGACATAGCACCATGAACTCTAGCCAACAGTAATGAAGTTTCCAGGTCAGTACCAACCTGATTTTACCATTTTCTTTACTCTGGTATGTGGTGTCTTCCGAAGTAGAGCTCATCTTTGTCAATTTTAAATGCGGTGAAGTAGGACATGGAATTAAATAACAAAGAAAAAAATGGATTCTTAATGTTGTCTGACCTAGGTTCCCATAACCATGGTTTTAGTTTCCTTAAGCTTGGCCTCAACAGGAGAAGGAAGAAAGAAAGGAAAAAAAGAAAGGATAAAATTTTCTATTCCCTGCCTTGCTGTCATTTTGTCAATGAAATAATCCTATCATCATCTATTAATATAGTGAGTCAAAGAAGGTTTATTTTCTCACATCATTAAAAACTCCAAACATTTTAAAAAAGATTTTAGATATTTCTCCCTAAGTCCACAGTGGCTCTCTCTATTAAGATTTCATTTTCATTGTTTTGCCACTGCATTCTTCCCTGCCTCAGCCATCTAATTTTCTCCTGTTTTCATCCCCCCCTCTTCTCCTTATCACCCCCTGTGCCTCAAGTTTGACATGTAGATATCATCTTACTTATCTCCCCAGGGTGATGCCCCTCTTAGGTCCTCCTTATTACCTAGCTTCGCTGGAGCAGTGGATTTTAGTCTGTCTATCCTTAGCTTTACATAAAATATCCACTTGTGAGTGAATACATTCTGTGTTTTTTTTTTTCTGAGTCTGTGTTGCTTCACTCAGTATGTTTTTTTTAATCTAGTTCCATCCATTTGCCTGAAAATATCATTAGGTCATCATGGGCTTGGGTAGAACCCTCCAGCTAGGGTAACTCCCAAGAATCCATAAGGCGATTCCCAACTAAGACTCCTAGTAATAGTAGAGAGGATGCCTGAATTGGCCTATTCATGTTGTCTGATTTGTGACTATCCCAACTATCATCATATAGACCTTATTCAGTAATTGATGGAACCAGACTCAGAGAGCCACAATCAAGAACCAGGCAGAGCTTTGAATTCCAGGTTAAGAGAGGGAGGAGGGAACATATAAGCAAGGGAAGTCAAGATCATAATGGAGAAATCTAGAGACAGCTGAACTAAGCTTCTGGAAACTCATGAACAACTGTGGAGACTCCAGGGAACCAAACTAGGCCCTTCATGTGTCAGAGACAGTTGTATAGCTTGGTCTATGAAAGATGACCCTGGCAGGGGACCAAGATACAAACCTGGTATATGACACAGCTTGTTAGAGCCCATTTCTTAGGGTGGGATGCTTTGCTCCATGGCAATAAGACCACAATATAATTCCAGTATATGAGCTAACTTGTTGAAGCCCATCCCCTATTGTTGTATACCATGCTTAGCCTTAATGCATGGGAGAGTGCCCTGATCCTGCCCTAAACCATTGTGGAAGACTATGTTGACTCTTCCTGGGAGCACTTACCCATGAGGAGGAGTGAACTGGAGGTGGACTAGTGGGAAGATAAGGGGGTGGGAGGAGGTTATGGGGAGTGGGAGAAGGTGTGGGAGGGAGGACTGTTGTTGGAATGTGAAATTAAATAAATACAAAAATGGAAAAAATAAATAAATAAAATTCAGAGAAGAACAGATTATTTTCTGTTCTTCAATTCCATGTACATATCTCAGTACAGATAAATTTGATTTGTTGTGAATACATTTTAGAAATTCTAAGTTTCATTCATCTTTTGAAAAACATTGTTGAAGACAGAGTTACCAAGATATCCTCTAGTGAAATATGCTTGGTAGTGCTTACTTTAGGGAACTAGAGAGAGAGTTCCATGGATAAGAACATTTGTTGCTTTTGCCGAGGAAAGTGATTTAGTTTTCTATACCCATGTGATCTCACAACCATCTGTAAACCAATTTCAGGGATCCAAACACCTCTTTTGACTATTGTGTACACTGTGTACATACAAGATGCACCTACCTACATGCCGGCAAAACACCCATACACATAATATAAAATAAATGAATCTAAAAATGTGAAAATTAAGAGAGAAATTCTGAGTATCCTATTGCAAATGGTTGTTTCACACAGATACATATATCCAATGTGGACACTGGTGATCTTCTATAACAGGAAATAGATCTTTAATTTTTAATACCCCTTTTCATCATTTTGATTGGGAACATAGACAACTGTATTATGACATTCATTTATTAATTTCTCATTTAACAATATACCCATTTGTTTCATCATGGCATTTCATACATACTTTACTTTGATTCATGTCTTGCTATACTGCCATTACACATCTCTCTGAACCCTTCTTGTCAGTCCCTTTTTCTCTTTTAGTATTTCATAATTCTGCTTCCAGGTCATGATTCCAAATTTTCTTTTTGTCCTGTTTAGCAGCATTTCTTAAATTCTATTCCCTGTCCCTCTGCCTTAATGTCTTACTGTCTCTGTCTCTCTCTTTTCCCCTTTCTCTCTTTCTTTCTCTCATTCTAGATTCAGGTGAAAGGTAATATCTAATATTTATCTTTTTGATTTTGGCATATTTTACTTAATGCGGTGGTTTCCATTTCCAGATGCTTTCTTGAAAGCTATGATTAATTATTACTTGTAGCTAAATAAAATATTATTGTGTTTCTATATATTTCTTTATCCATTCATCAGTTAATGGCCCTCTAAATTGTTCTCATTTCTTAGTTATATGAATATGTTCAAGTTTCTCTGTCATAGAACTTGCAGTTTTTATTTGTATAATATACTGAAGAGTGCATAGCTGGCTCACATGGTAGTTCTACTTTTAGTTTTCTGAGACAACAATGGGGTGGTATGCATGGTGTTTGTACCACTACATTTTGATTAATGGTGAATGAAGGCTACCCTTTCCACAGTCTTTACTAGGATTTGTTGTAGCTTATTTTTTTTTCATGGTAAACATTTTGATATGGCTTAATTTACATTTCCAAGAAATATTATACTTTAAAAATTGATTATTGGGGTTTCTTATTTCATTTAAGAATTGTCTAGTGGATTCATTACACATTTTATCTTCTGTGTTTGGAAATTTTTTCTTTTTGATGTTTGTTTGTTGCTTTCATATATTTTATTGTTAACACCTGTACTCTGGGGGTTGTTGATTGATATTTCTCTCGTTTCTTGAGAAATTGTGATTGTTCAAAGGTATTAATTGCCAAAGAAAATGTGCTATTGTCCTGATCCTTAAGTTATCAATAAAATAGCTTACTACAGTGAAAGTTATCCTTTTCACATTTTAGATCTTGATATTTTTCTGGCTGCTATGAAAAATTTTGTAATTTTTAAAAATTTAACTCTGAGTATTTTTCATTTTTACCTTTAAAGATTTTAAAAGATTATTAAGCTCCATGTCATTGCCATGACAAAAGGGAAAAATAACCACTAATTGTTAACCCAGAAATTGTTAATTATAAGAAATTACAAATTAGCAATTACTTTCCCCTATAAGGTTGGGTAAATATTAGGAGCTCATCATAGTAAATTTTCATGATAATTACAAAGTTATAGTACTGAACATGAAATAATAAAATACAAATCTTCGTAGTTCTTAAGATTATGGTAATTGTACAGAACCCCTGTATTTTTATAAATATGGATTTCTTACATGGCCAGGAGCAGAAATATGATGGACTTCAGTCTAGATACATCATTATTAATGTAATTAAGATAATTTTAATTATCATTTTTGTCATAATATCATCTTACTTTAATTGTATAAGTATATCTCATTCACTTCTGTATCCTTAATCTTCACGTTTTATTTAAATGTTCACCTATTATTGATATTTAATATTGAGACTATTTCTATTAAAAATAATTTTGTGGCTATTTCCTGTCATCTCTTTATATGTCACCTTCTGTTTCTAATCTAGCAACTACTAATTAAAAAGAAATTAATATGCTTTCCCTTAAAACATCATTAGCTATTCTAAAAACTCAATAATATTTCCTTCAAAGAATTTTTTTTTCACATGTGATATTACTATCACGAGAATGCAATCATGTTTTGACTTTTTATGATCTTGTTCAATCCTTGTCTGTGAATAAAATATTGAACTTGTAATGCTGCACATATGTTATGTAAATTATAGTAGCATTTTGTATTGCTTTGACCTTTACAGCACTCTATAATTTGATTGGGTGGCTAGTCAACTTTGCAGTGTTTACAGTCTTGCCCTTACTTGGATGGACATGATAAGATATTTCAATTCAACCAATCAAAAATAGAATACAGAAAAGGTCACCATAGTTTAATGCTTTCTTAAGTTACAGTCTTCTTTCCAGTAACCAAACAGTGCTTTCTCACAAACACTGAACAATTATTCTAAATAATGCATATCTGACTATACTGACCAAGCACAATGAATTGTATGATTTGATTAAATTCATATCAGCTTTCCAATGTTAAACCTGATTGTCCTAGGTTGAATGCTTTGAATGTTATTAAGGATATATTATCACAGATTTACATTTAATTAAATAGTGTTCACTACTCAGTATATGTTAATATATAAACATTATTTCCAAACTATATTAGACTTAGCTTATTTTCTTTCCATTGCTGCAGTTCCCCATTTCCTTATTTTTGGTCTTCTTGTTTGATTCTCTGATACTTGGAAGTCTCTCAAGGCTCAAGTTTTTTTTTACCTAGGAACTTACATTATTATCTATAAACCATGTCTTTTAAATGTGTGAATCAAACACTCCATTCTATATCCTATATTCTATATAGCAGTTTTAATTGTGGGGGTTGTGTTCTAGGGACAAGGCCACCCCTTTGTGTCAAAAACAGCACAAGACTAGACTTACTCAATTTGTTCTTTTTGAAATGCAAGACTCAGTGAATGGTCCCACTACCAAACCAATTCACAGGTCATTGTTGACGTATGATTACTATCATTCCAGACCATTTAAATACTGTAGTCATGTATCACATTTCACTTTTATCACTATGACTCACTACCCAAAAATGCCACCAATATTTTGTCTGGGTCCCTGACATTCATGTGGTATTTTACTTCCAGTCTCTGTCAAAGAGAGTTAAAACAGTACTTTGAAAATTAAAAATCAACAATATTATTATATATTCCAGGTTTTTGTTTTTTACACTCCACACCTCTTGCATTATAACACTAAATATCATGTCTATAATTATTTGCATATTCTAGAATGGGTGTTTCAGCACAAGCTACCCTTAATTATCCCCTTTATGCTTCAACTCTGCATTCTCCTGCCTAATGTCCTTTATGACTTTAGAGATAGTTGGATAAGGATCTTATTTTGGCCACATTACAATAGTAGAACTATGAAAAACATTTTTGGCTCCATTCTATAAAAGTAGTTAACAACTATAAAGAAAGTAGGCATATACCCAGTCTTCCTCGTATCTATTTGGAAATACCAGAGAAAGATCAGTAATCTAACTGCTATATCTATTCTTTCTGAAAATTATTATCCAATCAATTTGCTTACCAAACAAACAACAGAATAAAGCATATAACCAGTGCTTATAACATAGTTCTTGCTTCTAGACTGTTTTTGTTTGTTTTGATTTTTGTTTTTCATTTTTTAAAATTTTTTGGGACTTGTCCTCAAAATACAAGTTGATATTTTAATTTAGTTTTTATTTTTTATTTAACTGTATGTTTGTGAATCACTATATGTATAAGCACATATGCACAAAGTACTCTCAGAGGAAAGAAAGGGCTATCAGATCTCTTGAAATTGTAGCTACTGGCAGTAATGTGGATTCCTGACATTGGTGATGGGACTGAAGAATAGCAAGCACTAGGAGATGCTGAGCCACATCCCCAGCACACACAAGTGGATGTCAGAAGGAATAAACTCAATTAAATCCTTTTCTTCTCCAGTCTTTATAAAATATTCGCTATTTTTCATTTCCAGAGTAAATTATTTCTTCAGTTCTTTAAGCATTCATTTGTTGATTCATATAGAGTATATTTTTATGCATGTGCACATCAGAGTCTTCTTGAAACACTGTGGTAAGTGCAGGAGTATATATGACAAACAGGAACCAACAAAGTTTCTAGCTGTGTGAAACTCAGAATCATCAAATGGGCAACTACAAGTAAATATTATGAGTACCAAAGACCATCAATAAGGATACCATTTTGTTATGATTAACTTGAATAGAAAAATCTGGTTGATCAAGAGAGGCTTCATAGATGAGATGATGTTTGAGGTTGAATTATGAAAAATGAGTCGGCTATATCGTGTGCCAGCTGCTTCCAATCTCATGTAATGAAACAAATTCCTGGCAATGGCTTTGAAAGTCTTTTGTGAGAACTGTTTCTCATACATATACATATTGAGCTTCCCATGTCATTCAGTTATCAGCTTAAGCACACCCTCTCCAACTAATTTAGGAAACAAAATTTTGACCACTACATTTTTAGCTTTTCGAAAATTTAGTGTTCTCTGAAATATCCGGCTTCTTAAAATTAATCATTTCTATCTCAGGAAAACATATATCCAGAGTGAACTATCCTTCTCCCTTTTTTCTTGCAGTATCTGAGCAGAATCTGATAGACAGGTGATTTATTAATTCTCAATGAATGAAAGTATTTATACCATAGTTACTTATACTTTCTGTTTAATATGACTCCTTACATTGGAAGTAAATTAAAATAAATTGTAATTTTTATAAATATGACTTTCTACATGAACCTAAAACACATTAAAGTAATAAAAAAGTATTATATATTTTTAATGTTTAACCCTTTACTAACCATAGGTAAGCAGATTTAGATATAAGTGCATTAAAATCAATTCATATTTAAAAAATGTGTTCAAAATAAAATGTTAGGATCCACTTCTTTTCTGAAAACATTTGTTGTTTTATCCTTTAGTCAAGCACAGTCACTGCCATTATTGTGAAGCAAAGGCTTCTCACGCCTCTGTGGGTTTTACATGTTGTGGGCCAGATAGATAATATTTCTTCATTCAGGCACTCTTTGATGAGACAGCAAGAAATGACATAAGAAAATATTCTTAGAGATATTATAGAAAAATTTCTCTCTCTCTCCCTCTCCCTCTTCCTCTCCCTCCCTCTCTCTCTCTCTCTCTCTCTCTCTCTCTCTCTCTCTCTCTCTCTCTGTCTCTGTCTCTTGTGTGTGTGTGTGCCCTTCCGATAAGCCTAGTATAAACCCATGGCATTATGAGCTTGAGGACAAAACATAAATTTGTTAGTTTCTTGTTTGTTGCAGTACTAGACACTACAAATCTCACTAAAGGTTATATATTTTAATATCAAATAACATTTACCATCTAAAGATTTTGAAATATATATGGTTATAATCAACTATCAAAACGTTTTCTTGATTTGTTTTTTCTGCAAGTGTCATTTAAGATTACTTAGTGACAAGGAATTGAACATTGGGTATTTCAAATTAGAACCCCTAACTAAATGCCATAATCAAACAATTTTTTTATATCTTATCGTTCATAAAAACAAAAACAAAAAGTCAAACATGTCTAGTTGTATGCTTTGTCTTCAAGAAAAGGAAGCCCCTTCTTTTGAACTTTTTACTCGCATTGCACTCAATGAGTTCTCTAAACCTATAGGTGTGTTATGCTACATGGAAGTTCAGGGCTTACTTGCCAGGCCGAAACACTGACAATTTGAGAGGTATACACCTAGGTGTTCTTAGAAATTTGAGTTATTATATAGTATTGGATATGGAAGAAAATTGGTGACCATGAAACCATGGTGACTGTAATAGAGATGTTGTAACAACATGTAACCTTGTTATATATCAACCCCTGGCTCAAGCCTTGTCTTCTAACTTACTGACATATTACCTGGGGGACTTCCCACTTTATCATTGCAGTGTTTCTTCTGTGTGTTCCTGCCTTACTGTTCAACAAAGTTTCCTGTTTCTGTGTGGTTTATTTAATAACAACACATTATAGAACAAATACCATCACAGAAAAAGAAACTCACAAAACATATGATAGAATCTTGTGAACTGGGATCCTGTGTTACTCATATGGGCACCTTTCAACCATTTTTAACAAGATGTTAGGCAACCAAAAGGGTTTACAGTATTGGAACAATAACAATAAAGTTAAAAAAGTCAGTGGGCTGCACAAATAGAATAAAATAGAAAATTACTCCAGTTCTGAACATTTTAAGTACTTTATGAATACACATGCTAGAAAACCATGGAAACTTTAGTGCAATATCATCATCAATTCCAATCAGTGTAGTAGTGAACATTTTCAATGATGCACTTTTGTCCTTGCAGAATTAGAGCCTCTTTCTGACTTTTTCAGTTTTATTTAAATATTTATATGGGGTGTATTAGACTGACATATTATCATACAAAATGAATATGAAAATTTTCCTAACATAAAAAGCAAAATATTCAGACAAAAAGAGTCAACTCTGCAAAAAATAAAATGAGAGAGAGATGAGCTATAATTTAGGAAAAAAATGAAAGCTAAGAAATGCTTTGCAAGTAATTTATTTTTTCTTGAATTGTACTATGAACCTAATTAAATGTGTTCAATCATTCAGCCAGAAGATCTAGTATTGTGCCATATATTATATATATATAATATATATATCATATATGTGCATATATGTGTGGCATAAACACACACACACACACACACACACACACACACACACACACATATATATATATATATATATATATATATATATATTTCATTCCTATTTAGGTACCCATAGAAACCTTCCCAGAAAACAGAAAAACACTAGATTTATTTCGGGTAACTTAGCTTCTAAACAGTATTTCTTGAGTCTTTGTTTTAGTAAGTTATTGATTAAGTGATTCTGGAAATTAAGAAGATTGTGATAGAGCAGAAACACAGAAACATTGCTATCAAGAGACTTAAAAAGTAGTTTGCTTAGATTTTGTAGTCACTCCCTGAGCACATGACAATTCTCTAATTCCATGGCTAAACAAGTAACCATTTTAATTACAGTCTGAGGCAAGCAACATTGTGTCCATGGTAACAAGTATAAAAAGAACTTTGAAAAAAAAAAAAAAAAGGAAAAAAGAGGAGAAAAAATGTGATAACTGAAAATGTGTTTAAATCATGATAAAAGGATTTAAGCAGATGTTATTTTTTCAAAGTGTTATTTTAAAAAAGAATTTTAAAGGGCTCTTGATATAAGAAAAAATCATTTTTGGATGTGTCTCTATGGAAGATTTCTCACCCCTAAATTCTGTAGCTCATGATGGCCATGGATGATTTTGTTCCCTGCTGAAGGAAGCCGGTACTAGAGCAAAGATGTATGACAGGGAAACTAAGCTACCGAAGGTGGATTTATCAATGATAGGGAAGCAAAATTTTCTTAGTGTGATTAAATAGGTTTTGTGTCTATTAGATAATATTTAATATTTTCAGTAAAGATGTTATTCAGAAAATAATAATCACATGCTTGAATTTTGGCTCATAAATGGCTGAAGGTATCTGCACATACTGTATAGAAAATGTGGTAAAAGTGGTGCATGATGCAGCCTGGCCTTCAATGACAGATGCTCAGCCTTTCCATAGCTTTAATTAGAAAGGCATTTTCCCACTACCAATCTCTGATGTACAATTGCATGTAACTTTATAATTGCATATAATGTTAAACACTTACACACATATTTAAATGAAGAAGAGGTTGTCCTTTTGCATCTCAGGTTCTTGAAATTAAAACAAAGTCACCTTAAACAAAATCCCAAGTGTGAAGAGGACTATCCTCTTTGTGCTCTGATGTTGTTTCCTGTCAGTAATTACTGTCTCCAGGCATAGTGAGCCTGCCACTTTGAAATGGGCACTCATTCTTGAAAGTTGGAATGTTAGGCTTGTTCCACAAACTGTGTGTGGGAAATATAGAGAGAGTATGGGGAAGGAGCTTTTAGAAAGATAATTTGTTTGGCTTGCATGGCCCTTGACTTTTAAATACCTCCTGATTGAAAACAAATTGAACATTATGGAAAGCAGGAGTGACCATTTAAAGAAAACAAACAAACAGCTGCTGAAGAAAGACTTGGAGAAGTCAAATGTCTTCTTGATTTGCCTCAAATGTTGAATGACCCTAAATATCTCTACATACAAGATAATTTTCAGATATTTGATTCTTGGCAAATATATTTGGTTATTTTAGAAAATATTTCCCAAGGGAGAAAAACTCTGAGGAACTATAGTGAATGAAGTAAAAGAGGTTCAGTGACTCTCCAAATTTGTGCTCCCTTCTTAGTTTGTATTTATTATAGCGGATAAGGAATTAAACAGCCTAAAGTAATTATGAATCCATTCCAATTGAACAGAGAATTACATTTTTTGTCTTCATGTAAAAGGACATTGCAGTTACATGGTTATTTCTAATTCTGTACACATAGAGGCACACACTTTTATATACATCTGGAGACACACTCAGATAAATACCTGCACATATCCTTGCACAAGCAGGGATAAGATGCTGTTCAATGACTTGCATGAATTTTATTTTGGAGATCAATTTCACTTCTCCTACTCCATACAAAGTGAATATTGAAGAGACCTACTTAACACAGTCAAAGCTTCTTTTCACGCTACCTCAATTAATTTAGAAACAAAATCAAAGTTTTGATTTAATGCTTCAGAAATAAAGGTAGATTCATCAAAGTTAAAGAAGAATGGGATGTAACATTAATACTATCAAATAGGATGTTTTCTGGCTTAGAAGTTGGCAAGTTAAGCTGGGCATGGAGGCACACATCTTTAATTCCAGCACTTGAGAAATAGGTGAGGGTGGATCTCTGTGAGTTCATGGCTAGCCTGGTCTACACTGGGAGTTTGGGAATAGCCAAAGTTACAGAGTAAGAAGCTGTTTCAGAAAGAAAGGAAGAAAGAGAGAGATAGGTGGGGGAGAATAAACACAACACAACAAAAATAGAAGCAAAAACAAAACAAATAAACAAAAAGAAAAATGCAGAAATTTGAGGTCAAAAAGTAAACTCCTTTAAAGGGAATGCTAGTTACTTTGTGGTATACCTAACAGACCAACAATGTCACAGCAGCACATTTTATCATTGGTCCAACCCCAAGAAATACATTAAATGAAAGAATGAATGAGTGCTTATATAAAACGTGGGTACAGCTTTGAAAGGGCACAGAAAACTGCTTTTATGTTTTTGTATTTGAGATGCCAGAAAGCATCCCTTCATCAAAATGACCCTCAAACCACCCACAAAGAACAAAACCTCTGAGCAGAAACACTGCATTTTAAAGATATATCTTCCTCTTTGAAAATGCAAATATTCTTGCAAAATTCCTTAACATTGGTTCAATACTCTAAAAAGTCCCCAAATCTGGCTTGAGCAGCAGGACATCTTAGAGATAACCTAGGGAAAAAAAAATGTGATACAGACACCTTAGAAAACCCTAGACCTTTAAAATGTATAGCTAAAGCTCAAGCTGAGGGATCATTATTAATTTTTTGACACTCCCAAGGCAATCTTAGTAATCACTACTTAAATCTGTATTGGCCTTTCCCCTTCTCAGTGTAAATGGATTAATTAGAGAGATATTATGCTAGCATAGCAAGAAGTGTAAATTTGAAGTCTCAGGATTTGAGCTGAAATCTCAGCTTCATTGTTTAATCTCCATTAAGGACCTGGATAAGGTGTACTAGTGTCCTAGGCTTTGATATTTTCATTTTAGAATATAGTCACTAATATTATTTAAAATATTACATTGTTAGAAGACATAATGGGTGTATCAATAGACCTATGTTGGATATTTGTTTAATCTTCCTCCTTAGAAGCACAGTTTTAAGCAAGATGGCACAGTTCTTCACTAATAAGGAAATTGGGTTGACTCAAAAGTAGAAAAAAATAAGAATAAGGCCTCCTGAGTATTCTCTGGGCTGATGGGACATGCCATTCTGTAAATATATTTCTCTTATTGGTCCATGAATAAAGCACAGTTGGCCAATAGGAAATCAAGATAGGTGCGACTAGGAGAGGTAGAGACTTATAGGAAACATAGGACAGAGTCACCATGTTATCTTGGGAGGAGAGAACGCGAGAGTCTGGAATTCTTGGTAATATAACACCATGTAGAAATACATATGTTAGTAATTGTGGGTTAATAATCAAGCAAAGCTAGCCAATAAGAAGCTCTAAACATTGGCCAATGGAAAATATAATTAATATAGCATCTCAGTGTGTTATTTGGGACTGACCAGCAGTGGGACCAGGTTGACAGGAAAGTGGTTATAATACTGGGCCTTTTGATATTTGAAATATTCTCCAGATTCAGCAGACCAGAGGCTTTCTCATCTAGAGGTGATCTTCTGCATCTCCAGGACCAAGTCTGCATTGCATTTACCATATTTGAGAGATAGCAGCTGCTGTCCCCTTAAATAAGGTCACATTGGTCAAGCAGAACAGATTTTTCTTGCTAAAAATCTGGTACTAGAGCACAATGCATTCAGAAACTGGGTTTGAACAGAATGAAGGAAAAAATATCAAAAGCAAAAATCTCAGCTATCACTGCAAAGTTTTGAGAAATAATTTCTGAAGGAAGACATTCTACATACACTTGGTAGGCTCAGATAGGAAGATTATATGTTTTATTTGGTGTTGTCCTTTTTTATTTAAATTAGAGACAATCTTATTTTATGTATAAACCCTAGTTCCCTCTCACTTCCATCCTCCCATGCCTCCAACGACTCCCATTCCATCACTCTTCTGCTCCATAGAAAGGGTGATGCCTTCCATGGGGAATCATCAAAGTCTATCACATCATTTGGGGCAGGGCCTAGGGCCATCTCCTGTGTTACTAGGCTGAGAGAGTATTCCTCTGTAGGGAATGGGCTCACAAAGTGCATTTGTATAGTAGGGATAAATACTGATACACTACCAGAGGCCCCATGGACTGCCCTTCCTCCAAACTAACATCTATGTTCAGGGAGTCTAGACTAGTCCTATGCTGGTTTCCAAGCTGTCAATTCTGGGGTCCATGAGCTCCCCCTTGTTCAGGTCAGCTGTTTCTGTGGGTTTCCCCAGCCTGGTCTTGACCCATTTGCTCATCACTCTTCCTCGCTCTTTACAAATGGATTCCAGGAATTGGGCTCTGTGCTTAGCTGTGGGTCTCTGCTTCTCCTTCCATCAGTTACTAGATGAAGGCCCTAGGATGGCATATAAGGCAGCCATCAGTCTCATTGGGGCAGGGTATTTAAAATAGCCTATATATTATAGCTTAGATTTTTAGTTGGGGTCATCCTTGTATATCTCTGGACATTTCCCTAGTGCCCAATTTCTCTTTAAACCTATAATGGCTCACTCTATTAAGGTATCTCTTTTATTGCTAAAGGCTGGTCTGGACAACATTGTAAGATTGTGCATCAAAAACAAAACAAACACAGCATTCAGAAAAATAGATTTGTTTTGTTGTTAATCAAAATCTAACACTAAACCAATCTCAAAGGGGAAATGTTTAAAAAATGCTAGCTTCAGACAGAATTTTTGTATTTTTTGTACTAGAAAAATTTATTTTTTTAATTTTTTTTATGTTTGGGATTGTAAGTTAATTGCATTTTTCTCTTCCCTTTCATCCCTCAAACCCCCCCTATATTTTTAATAAAGTGATCAACTCTTATTTTTCTATTATGTGAACATAATATAGTAAACCTGTTAGAACTCTGACTTATTTTTACAACAATTAGTTGAATTTTCTGAAGCTTTTGACATGACTCAACATATAAATCATTAATTATTTATAGGACACTAAAGAGTCATCTTAGGAAGATTCGCAAAACAGCCTGTTTTTAAATATATTTTTATTCATGCATAATAAACATATACCAGTTTCTAATTTCAAAATCCCTTATGGAAGGCCTCACCCTCCCTGGTGAGTAGATGGGGAATGGGATGGAGGGATTGAAGGAAGGCATGGGATGATGGGAGGAAGAGGGAAGTGGGACTGATATGAAAAATAAAACTGTTTCTAATTTAAATAAAATGTATTAAACAACAACAACAACAACAAAGAAAAAATTCAATTTCTTACAGCTGAGTAGTATTTCATTGTATAAATGTACACTCAGCTCTCAAAAAGGATGACATTATGAAATTTTCAGGCCAATGCATGGAACTAGAAAAAAAATCATCCTGAGTAAGGTGGCCCAGACACAGAATGACAAACTCCATATGTACTTACTCATTAACTCATAAGTGGATATTAGATATAAAAAGCAAAGGATAACCAGACTACAATCCACATCTCCAAAAAAAAGCTAGGTATCAAGGAGGACCCTAAGAGGAGCACATGGATCACCCTGAGAAGGGGTATTAGATGAGATCTACAGGATAAACTTGGGGTGGGGGGTGAGAATGGGAATAGGATGAGAACAGGAGGGAATGAGATGGCTGAGGCAGGGAGAGATACAGGGGAAGAGCAGTTAAAGAGATATCATAATAGAAAGAACCAATGTGGGCTTAGTGAGAAACCTGATGCTATAGTAACTCCCAAGAATCCACAAGGAGGACCTGAACTAAGACTCCTAGCAATAATGGAGAGGATGACTGAACTGGCCTACCCCTATAATCAGTTGATGAATACCCAAACTAATATCATCATAGAGCCCTCTTCCAGTAATTGAACAGACACCAAGATTCACAATCAAGAAGCAGGACAAGTTCTGGGAATCCAACTGAAGAGAGGGAAGAGAAAACATTGAGCAAAAGAGATCACATTCTTGATGGAGTAATCTGCAGAGACAGCTGAATCAAGCTTGTGGAAACTCATGAACTCTAGACCCACAATTGTGGAGACTCCAGGGAACCTATCTAGACACACCATATGGGGGAGGCAATTGTGAAGCTTGTACTAGCTTAAGGGTCCCTGGCATTGGGACTACAATAAAAACCTTGTCTATGTGTTAGCTTGTTGAAGCCCATTATTTAGCGTGAGATGCCATGCTCAGAGGCAGTAGGACCACAATATTATCCTGGTGCTTGAGCTACCTTTCTGAAGCCCATTCCCTGTAGTAGGAAACTATGCTCATCCTTAATGCATGGGAGAATGGCCTGGCCCTGACTCAAGCTATTGTGTCAGACTATGTTGACTCCTCGTGAGAGTCCTTTTAGATGAGGAGGAGTGGACTGATGATGGGCTTGGAGTAAAGTGTGGTGGGGGTGGGATGGTAGAATGCAAGGGAGGAGGTATGGAGGGAGAACTGTGGTTGGAATGTAAAATGAAGTTTAAAAAGCTATATCAATTTCATGGTGACATTGGAATGCATCACCAAAGTGTCAAATGAAAGAGTATAAATGGTAAAATATTATTTATTGATCTGGTAGGATATATCAGTAGATAAAATGCTTCCAACTGGAAGTATAAATAAATAAATAAAGTAGATAGCATTCCAGAGAAATGACACATAAGACTGTTCTCGAGCACACACACACACACACACACACACACACACACACACACACACACACACACACACACAAACACACACACACACACACAAATGCATGTACAAGTACATGTACACAAATTTTACAAACTTTACCCTTTTCCTTGAGTGGAAACAATTTTATGTTGTTACTAAGCAATCACATAAACATCACCACTTGCCTCAGTGTACTAACTGCAAGACTTGAATCTTTACAAGTTGATAGTTTCATTGGGAATTTTATGCTGTATCTTATACTATTTATATATTTGTGTACTGTAAAAGTACTTTTATCAATTGAGCAATGTTGATAAAGGCCATTGGAAAATATCTATTAAACATATTATTGGAACATATAAATCCATGTCATCCAGATTATGCTGCATTATGTACAATTTCCAATATTTAAATTTAATCAAGAAATGATAGCAAACTTTAATTATGTACAAATGATAAGTTACATGATAGAAGACAGCCAATTATAATCACTAATACTAACAGAAAGCATTGCATTTTTTTTTCATGTAAAATGGGAAGAAAAAAATCATGGCTTATATGTAAATGCACAAGCAAATAAACTATTTAAAATAAGTTTTAAATTCAATAAAGATTATATTTTGGTTTGGTTTGTATGGTATTATTTAGGAATGTTCTGTGCTATCACTTTGCCTCCCAATTTTAAATTTAAAATACAGTATCATCTTCTAGTTACTTGTTAACGTATTGTGGGAACTATTTTAGGTGGCCTTGAAAAACTTCTGAACATTGGCTATGAAGTGCTGTGGCATGTTAGCAGTGCAGATCTTGCAAGAATGAGGGAGTGATGAGGCATACAAGAGGATATGAATTCATTTTAAACATACCAGCACAAAAATAGATCTCTCTTCTCTTCTCCTCTCTTCTTCTCTTCCCTTTTTCCTTTTGGTCCTAACTCAGACCCTCACATGTACTAGCCAAGTACACCACCACTTATAGACAAGTTTGGATGATCAGCAATTTCTACATAGGATTCTACCATGTGATATGTAATTAACATTCAGATCAAAGTCATTGCAACTGGACATGCAGTACTTGTTTCCTAAAGCAACCTATTTGTCAATGACTTAAAAGTAGGCTTGGAGGAACAGTCAAGATTTATTTTGAAGCTAAGCAGCTAGGCCTACATATTGTTGTGTGGAATTGCTTAAACACAGTAGCTACTTCACTAGATGTAGAAAGATGATGGACACCCACTGTGCTACATGCTGTTTCTGTTGATATTTTGCTGTGGTGGAAAATAGCAGTTAGCAACCTCATAGTGCAGTATGCTTTGGTTTTTATATCTTAGATAAGGCAAAAATTATTTTTGTACCTATATTATACTGGTAGTGAGTCTAAGTTTACAACATAGCCTGGTCAAATAGCTTTAAATAGTATTGTCATTTCTAAAACTGATCCAAAGGAAAAAAATATAACAATAAAAGTTTATCCCAATTTCCACTGAATAAATCTGTTTATGCATACTTTGTCTTGTACCTGCCCTGACTCACTTATGCACAGCCCACCTGATATTTGGAAGGGGATTATTTGATCCATTCTATGACATAATTAAGTATCACCTCCAGCTTTTCTCTGTTCACATCCATGCTGCACAGCTATCCACATATAATAAATCAGATACAAAAGAAAAACTAAAGTATGAGGGTTTAAATGAAAATGGCCCACAAAAGGCATGGCACTATTATGAGGTAAGGCCGTGTTGGAGGTAGTATGTCACTGTGGAGGCAGGTTTGGTGCTTTCAAATATGCTCAAGCCATGCACAGTGGGATTGACCACTTCCTGCTGCCTGCAAACCAAGATACATGTTACTTGGCTACATCTCCAGCAGCATCTGTGCCTTCATGCCACCATGTTGCACCATGATAACAATGGAGTAAGCCTCTGAAAATGTAAACCACCTCAATTAAATGATTTTATTTTATAAGAATTAATGTGCTCAAGATGTCTCTTCACGGCAGTAGAAACCCTAAGGAAGACACCTAGGTAACAGCATTTTCAAGTGATGCTGTGTCTCACCAAAGATTCTTTATCATCCATTTGCCTATAAATAAACAAGCTGTATGGTTTTATTTAAGAGATAATTTCCATAATTTGTACCAAGATGTGCCTTCAAGCCCAAATAGCATTTTAAATTTGTAATTTATAAAGCTGAAATTGAACTCCTTTTTAAGAAAAAAAAGTGTTTGATTATTCTCCTTTATCATATTGGATTTCATGAAAGGTTTAATATAAGTTGTGATATTTTCTTTCTTTAAAAAATATTTTAAAGTCTTAAAAATGCCAGTCTGTGTGTAGTTAGAATTCACCATGGCAATGATTTACAATGGGAAATTATTATCTTATTGGTTTTCTGAACACTAAAACAGAGACTGTGAGATTTCAAGTTAACATTTTTCTTTGAGGTTATTCCATTCAGAATCTTGTTATATTTCTTGCTTCTGTCAAACAGCTTGCATCCAAAGTTAAAATGAAGTCACATATGCAGCTTGTGTGATCCCAAGTACCCTTTCAAAGTTCCTTTGGGCTCTGCCAAGTGAAATTTGCCCATCAGCCTATGGTTCATTAGAGACCACAAATCAGTTGAATGGGAGGTGTTTTGCAGGAAACTATTCAAACCTAAGTTTTGCTAGCATCCTGATGAATAGAGCAGCCTAGGAAAAGGAACTTTCATCTAAGGGCTCGGAGGCAGTTAAGCTGGTGGTAGCTAAGGCCTATAAAGCTAATTGGGCAGACAAGAAGCAGGACAGCTATATGGTCTGGATACTGAAAGGAAACAGTCCTCTGAGTTATTGACACATAGAAAATGGAAAAAGTGATCTGTAAATGAAATTCACTAAAGAATTACACTTCAAGAGCATTTTCCACAGTTGAAAAAAAAACTCAATAAACTATTAAACTGTAATATTTGCTTCTTGTTAAAGTGAAGCTATTTTTTGTATGTTATAACTACATTACTCCAATTTTATTAGTATTAACTTATAATTCATTTAGCTTTATAAATATTCTTTAAGTTCACTTTAGGTTGTTAATAATTTTTAAATGAAACTGCACTTTTAATAGGAAGTAATCTGCTACAAACTTACAAACAGATGAATTCTGTTTTCTCCTTCATCATTTCTTCTCCCAGGCATATGTGTTATGAACCTCTTAACACTGGATTTTCCCTATAGCTCTATGGAGACATAAGTCTATATTTCAGAATCTAAGATACAAGACAAACATCAGGTAGATATCAATGTTACAGCTACAACATTTAAACAAAAGCTCTGACAGAAATAAATCTTTTGTTTTTTTGTTTGTTTGTTTCCCAAAACAGGGTTTCTGTGGAGTTTTGGAACTTGTCCTAGAACTAACTCTGTAGACCAGGCTGGACACAAAATCAGGTCTACCTGCCTCTGCCTCCTGAGTGCTAGAATTAATGGTGAGTGCCACCACTGCCTGGCTGGATAAATCTTATAAAACTCAAGAATACCAAAAATAATTTCATGTATTTTTGCAACTAAGATTGGTAAGGGACACAACAGATCTGCTCACTTACTCAATTCATGGATATTTTGCTATTAAGTTGAAAGGCATTCTGCATGGTGAGTACAAACAATAAGCTCTCATTCAAATTGTCTTCATATACTAAGTTGTTAATTAAGTCAAAGTTTGAGTAGAATAACTAGATAACTTTAAGACACACTATCAAGGTTTGCTCTTAGCACAGCAAAGAATCTGAATAAGTAGAAATAATATATTATACTAAATTATCTGTGGGAGAATTCTAACCTTGGAAACTGAAGAAACACTTTCTGTCATCTGTGACATGGATTACTTAATGAAAGGAGCTCATTAGAATTTTTGCATTTCAAGGCAGGTATCCCTTGCAAGATGAGAATTAGGAAAAATCATTAATGTGTGGGAAAGAAAGCATCAGTGGATACAGAACCCCACCTCCCAGCTCACGAGCTGTACTTCATCTACAGAATCCTAGTCAGATAACAAAATGCTTTGTCTGCTTCTGACAGCCCTGATTTAGAAGGAATATGGAAGCCACTATATCACAACTATGAGAAGAAAGTGCAATATTGCTATGAGGACATAGGAAACAAATTTTCTTGGTGTTTCTTTTTAATAACTCCACCTTTTGGAAATTTCTGGTTAGCACAAATTGTGTGAAATCTTTTCCTAGAAAATAATACTGTAGCTGATACTCCAGCAGACATATTTTGGGGCTGGCTGATCCATAGTGTTTCTGGTTACTGTTCATATCATCTACTTGTAGACAGCAACAGAGGTCTTGGACCTCCTAGGCTTTGGTTAAGCTCATTAGAAATTAAAGATTCCTCAGGTCCCTACTTTGGTTCAGTTGATTTGCTATAGCATCTCAAAGAACTCAGCAAAACTCTCCACTTACTCTTGTTACTATAACTTGCATCACTTTTCTCCCCAGGCAAGGAGAATGATGAGACTGAATGTCCTGCCTCCTAATAGTTGGTCATCATCATACCTTGCTCCCATCCTGAAATTCCCAAGAAACTCTCAGTTGTCACTCATCTCATTAACATGTAAATGTCATAGCCATGATATTCCTTGAGTTTCAGGGCTTACATTACTGTGACAAATGAGGAAAAAGAGGGAAGATAGCTAAGGGGTAGACTATATACGTGCACGCGCGCTCATGTGTGTGTGTGTGTGTGTGTGTGTGTGTGTGTGAGAGAGAGAGAGAGAGAGAGAGAGAGAGAAAGAGAGAGAGAGACAGAAAGAGACAGAGATAGGGAGATATACATAGTCAGAGACAAAAAGACAGAGACAGAGACAATAAGAGAGACAGTAAGTTTGTGTGTGTCTGTGTTCAAAACAACACAGTTATTTTCTTTCCCTTTTCTTGATTAGAAAATAATTAATTAGCTAGTGGAAAGACTGCAAACCTTCCATTTCAAGTAAAATATATTACAAAGTTAAATTCGACTATATCTCTATTATCTTATAAACTTAGAGTTGCTAGATATTCTGTGGTCTATTTACTGGTTCAATTTTATTGGCATTTGAATCCAATTTTGATATTGTGATGTTGATAGCAGAACTTTATATTCCTTATTATAGGTCATAAAAATACCTTTTTTTATTTAACTACTTTATATGCCTTTAATTTTGTATATCTCTTTCCTTATTAAAATGTCTTATTGTACCTAATATAGAACCTTCTGCTAGATGAAAGGTCAGTGTGAAGTTGAGGGTCCTCTTCATTCAAAACACTCATTTTGAAAACAAAAGTATTTGAGTTGCATAGCTGAATTTAGAGTTATTGTTGAAAGCAATTGTTCACCTTGCCATCTTTGGCATCAAAATGCGTAAATCTCAGAATTTCTCTGAGAATTCACACATCGAAGGGGGAGAAAAGAAAACTACAGTGAGCAGTTCCTCCACTGTGAAAAATAGCAAAATTCCACACCTACAACAAATTGCAAATTTTCACATATTTGCTTGAGGCAAACATTTGCAATTTTCACAGAAAATAAGGCTTTTGGCTTCAATACACAGTTTTTAATCTTCTTTTACCCCCACCTAGGAAGAAAAAATCACTCTATTTTCAGACAACCAGAAAACACATGAAAAATTTACCTGTAATATCATGCTCATTATAAATGTTATAATTTTAGAATCTAACCATTTGGATCAAAGATAAATTTAAAACTTAAAGTTCTTGATTCACAAGCAGATATAATGACCATGAACCATAATTTTTGTTATGACCTATGATATCAACCAGCTCCATTTTATTCGGCAGGATTCTCCTTAAAGGGTCCCTAATGCTTTGGGGAAATATAGTTTTAAATAACAAATCATAGGAGAAGTCAACTTCCCTCTCTTTTTTCTTATGATTTTTAATTTGATATTCTTATGCTCCCCTGGTCAGAAACCATGGCGTTTCACAATCAACTGTGACATGCCTATAGCTCTTTTGTTTTTTTTTTCCTATTAATTATGCCAGTGCTACTTTACATTAAAACCGCATCAAAGGAGAACAATTCGAAGTTCTGCCCATGCTGATCACCAAATTACTCTCTTTCTAAGAGATTTTGTGAAATGAGAATGAAAGCACAGCACTTTTTCAAATGTAACATTGTAAATTATACATACATGACCTATGGGAGTATTTACTAGGGTGACATCATCTATAGCTTTCTGTTTCATGAAAAAAATTAAATACTAATAATAAATTCTTTGGGAGTTGAGCACTTCCTTTATGACACTTGAAGACAACTTTTAACCAGTATGTTGTGTCAGAGTTCCACAACCAAGCACTCTGCTTTTTGCTATTCAGTGTATTTGCTTAGCTATCTAATTTTATTGAGCAGTATGCATTTTCTGCCTCTTTCTCCTCTGCTCCTCTGTCTTGCTTTTTTCTTGTTCCTCTTCTTCTGTGTGTGCACATATGTGTAGTGTGTGTTTGTATGTTGTGCATGCATGTATGTTGTGTGATAGAGAATTTTACATTGCAGTCATCTGCATTCCTTCAAGCCCATGATTTCATAGGAATGCCATCTTAGAACAAACAAAAAGGTATCATCCTGCTTCTATAAAGCTATAACTTCTGAAAAAAAAAGCACAACAAATTCTTAAGCCCAAGAATAATAACAATCTGATCTCTTCTTATCTTGCCAGGTTTGTCTTCCATGTCTTTCTTCTACTTCTGTGCTATCACTTGCACTGCATGTCAAATCAGATCTTGCTGGGTCCTGTTTATGCTATGCAGATGTATCTTAACATCCACTCCACTTTTGTGATAAGTCAGAACTCAGCTCACATAGCATGTTTTCTTCAATATGCATTCTATTGGTATCTCATTTCTTCCTTCTGTATTCTCCAACTTTGGCATCAGTTTACCCATGAACTTCTAAGTGAGTGTCAAATATGAATCAAATGTTTATATAACATAGAGACAAACACCAAAGGCTTCAGGGAAAATTTGCCTCTTTTAAGTTTGCAGCAAGAGATTTTATCTTGGTCCAATTATCCTGTGAACCTGAATAACAGAAACTGGCTCATTTTCACATACCATTGACTTAAAATGGCAAGCAAGTAAAATATTTTGAATAAGTTACACTGTATCCATGTGCTCAAAATTTCAATTGTGGCAGAAGTTAGAGCAAAAAGTTCTTAAGAGGCAGGAATTACAAAAATGTAGGTTGTATTTAAATTAATTTTTTTAGTAACTGGTAAATAAAACATTAAAATATCCATATTTGTGGAATACTCTTAGTTTTCTTACATTTGTACATTGTGCAAAGTTTAAAAGAAGTTTGAGTCCTCTATCTACTCATATTATCTGGTCTTTGAGTTGAAAGAATTCACATACAACACATTATTATCACACATAGTTGTCCTGCACTGCACTGATGCACTAGAATCTGTCACTCTTACCTAACTGTAGCTTCCTGCCACTTGGAAAATGTTCCCAGAATCTTTCACCCCTTTCACTGCCCTATACTTTTTTTAACTTTTCTCAACATCCATAAAATGTAAAGTTCCATGAGTAAGTTCATAGACTATTTTCCCAAAGACCTGGATTATTTCATTTACCAAAACAATTTCCAGGTCAATTAATGTTTTCTCAAATGCTGATTCAATCCATTTACTTGTCTGAATACTTTCCCATTATGCAAATATTCTGCACTTTCTGTCCCATATGTCTATTTGGTTTATTTTATTATTATTTATTATTTATTTATTTATTTTGACACTTTGCTCTTTTCACATTTTAACATTTGTCATACTTAGGGCTATTATTTTTGTGATGAGACACCATGGCCAAGAGCAACTTGGGGAGAGAAGAGTTATTTGGTTTACTTATCTGGAGTCCCAGTCCATTGAGGGAAGCCAGAGTAGTAACTCAAACAGGGTGGGAACCTTGAAACAGGAGCTGATACAGAGGCCATGAAGAAGTGCAGTTTATGGCATTTTTCTGCATGGCTTTCTCAGCCCACTTTCTTATAGAAACCAGAACTTCCAGCCCAGCAGTATCACCAGTCACAATGGGCTGAACCTGCTCCAGTCAATTGCTAATTAAGAAAATACCCTCCAGCCTTGTTGGTTTATAGCCTGAACCAATTTCTCAGTTGAGACAATTTCTCAGTTGAGATTCCCTCCTCTAAGATGACTTGACTGAAGCTTGTGTTAAGTTGATATGCAATTTGCCAGCATAATAATCTTGTTTAATCAATTGTTAGAGATGATTGTACTCTATTCCATAGCTATCCCACATTACACTTCTCCCTATAGTTTTCTTGGTTTTCTCTTTTCAAAATTCCATTTTTTGGTCTTCTTGATGATAGCCATTTCCCTCTGTGATGAGGTGATAGCTCACTGTGGCCTTAATTTGCATGTTTGTGATGTTGTTTTTCATGGTGATTATTTTTTATATACCTGTTTGATTTTTTAATGTTACCATTTGAGTAAATGTATCTTCAAAAGAATTAATATTCTGCCACATAAGTGAAGGTGCAGTAAAGACAGGGAGGGAAACCCCACTGGTATGTTTGGGGAAAATCCCTTTACTGTGAACAGTCTTCCCTGTGGAAACTTCCTACTCAAATGTACTTCATCACTCAGATTGAAAAAAGTCAGGCTTACACTAAATAACTGTGAGCTTTCCTCAAATGATATTATTAGAATGTGCATCTTAAATGCATGATATTATGAATGTCACATATTGCTCCATTATTTATATATAAGAGAATTTTACCTTTATTACATTAAGTCAGAGTCATAGCCTTCAAATTCCAATATAAACAAAAAATAGAAAAAGAGTATATATATCCCTGATTACAGAATGACTACAGACTATGACTAATTGAAAGAATGCACTTACCTTATGTCTTTAACTTTGTTATAAGGCTTGTTTCATCCTTGAGTATGTCTACTAAACTGTCTGACTTTCTATAAATTCTTCCTAAGTGGTAGATAGAGTGACGGGCATTTTTGTCATTTCCCTCCAGCCTTCATTCACTACTTTGGGACTTATTCATGCTCATCTAAACAACTATACATCTCTTAACTGAGTTCACTTCCTATAATGATAATGTCAATAACAACATCACTTATTGAATGTTTACTAAGTGCCTACATTGGACAAACTGCTGCAACATATTGCCTTATTTGTTCTACTTGGAAGCCCAAACAGAGAAAGGACATCACTTTATAGATGGGTTTCAAATAATGAAACCACTGCTTTTAGAGGTTAAGTAATCAATTCTGTTATTAACAAGCTAGTAACTGTTGGAGTACAACTGGAAAGTAGGTGCTCAGCCCAGAGAACATGCATTTCAGCTTGATCTACCTGTCTCTACTGTCTCAGGTCCAGCATTAACTATTTGTGTACACTTTGCAGTTTCTTGTAGAAGGATAAAATTGCAATTCTAAATAGAGTACATTACACAACATTATTGCAGTTAAATATCTCAGTGTGTTATTTGGGGCAGGCACGCAGCAAGGCAAAACCATCGGCGGGCAGAAAAACCTTACTCCTTGCACATTACTTGCATATTACTACAAAAAAGGCAAAGTGTAAATTAAGAGATGAGGTTTTTTTTAATATATAATTTTAAATTAAAATGTAAAACAAGTTTGATTATATATATTATATATATATACATGCATACATACATACATATATATACATATATATATACATATATATGTATGTATGTATATATATATGTCCTATTTCCTTGCACTCTTCTGTCCTCCCCTGTTCCCCACATCAACTCCCATCCTACCGCCTTTCTGCTCCCCAGGGAGAGTGATGCCTTCCATGTGAAGTCTTCAAAGTCTTTTATATCATTTGGAGCAGGGCTCAGGCCCTCCCCTGTATGTCTCGGCAGAGGAAATATCCCCCTATGTGGAATGGGCTCCCAAATACCATTCCTAAACTTGTAATAAATACTGATCCACTATCACAGGCCACATAGACTGCCCAGTCATCCCAACTAACACTACATTCATGGAATCTGCTAGTTTCTCAGCTATCAGACTGGAGTCCATGAGTTCACCTTCATTCAGGTCAGCAGTTTCTGTGGGTTTTTCCAGCCTGGTCTTGACCCTTTTGATCATCATTTCTCCCTATCTGCAACTGGGTTCCAAAAGGTCAGTTCAGTGTTTAGCTGTGGGTGTCTGCTTCGGCTTCCATAATCTACTGGATGAAGGCTCTTGGATGGCATATAAGATAGTCATCAATCTCATTATCAGGGAAGGACATAAAAGGTAGTCTCTAAACTATTACTTAGATTGTTAGTTAGGGTCATCCTTGTAGATCTCAGGAAATTTCTCTAGTGCCAGATTTCTCTTAAAAACTATAATGACTCCGTCCTTTATGATATCTCTTTTCTTGTTCTCCTTTATTCTTTCCCTCACTCAATCTTTCTGCTCTGTTTTGCCTCTAATCTCTTCCCTCTAACTCCCTCTCCCCTCCCCCCCCATGCTCCCAATTTACTTAGGAGATATGTTCCTTTCCCCTTCTCAGGGGGACCATGTATGTCCCTTTTAGGGCCCTTCTTATTTCCTAGCATTTTTGGCCGTGTGGATTTTAGCTGGTAATCCTTTGCTCTATGTCTAAAAACCATATATGAATGAGTACATGACAGATTTGTCTTTTTCTCACTAGGTTACGTCACTCAGGGTGTTTTCTTCTAGTTACATCCATTTGCCTGTGAATTTCAAGATGCCATTATTTTTTTTTCTGCTCATTAGTACACCATTGTGTAAATGTACCACATTTTCTCTTCCCATTTTTCAGCTGGGTGGCATTCAATTTGCTTCCATATTCTGGCTATTACAAGTAATGCTGCTATGAACATAGTTGAACAGATGTCCTTGTTGTTATAGGAATGTACATCTTTTGGATATATACCAAAGAGTGGAGTTACTGGATCTTGAGACAGACTGATTCCCATTTTCCTGAGAAATCACCATACTGATTTCCAAAGTGGCTGTACAAGTTTGCACTCCCACCAACATTGGAGGAGTGTACCCCTTTCTCCACATCCTCTGCAGCATTAGCTGTCTTTGGTGTTTTTGATCTTAGCCATTTTGAAGGGAGTAAGATGGTATCTCAGAGTTACTTTGATTTTCATTCTCCTGGTGGCTAAGGATATAGAGCACTTTCTTCAGTGTCTTTCAGCCATTTTAGATTCCTTAATTGATAATTCTCTATTTAGTTCCATACCCCATTTTTTAATTAAGTCATTTGGTATATTTTGTATATGTTAGAAGTCAGCCCTCTGTCAGATGTGGGGCTGATGAATATCTTTTGCCATTCTATAGGCATCTGTTTTCTCTTGTTGACTGTGTCCTTTTCCTAACAGAAGCTTTTCAATTTCATGAGGTCCCATTTATTAATTGTTGATCTTAGTGTCTGTGCTACTGGTGTTATGGTCAGGAAGTTGTCTCCTGTAACAATTCTGTCAAGGTTACCTCTTACTTTTTCTTCTAAGATGTTCAGTGTAGCTGGATTTATGTTGATGTCTTTGATGCATTAGTACTTAAGTTTTGTGCATGGTGACAGATATGGATGTATCTGTAGTCATCTACAGGTCAGCATCCAGTTGTGACAGCACCATTTCTTGAAAATGCTTTGTTTTATTCCATTGTATAATTTTAGCTTCTTTGTCAAAAATTAGGGGTTCTTAGCTGTGTGTGTTAATATAAGTGTTTTCAGTTTGATTCCATTGGACTTCCTGTCTATTTTCATGCCAATTCCAAGCCGTTTTAAGGACTATAGCTCTATAGTATAGCTTGAAGTCATGGATAGTGATGCCTCCAGATGTTCCTTTATTGTACATACTTGTTTTGGCCATCTTGGGTCTTTTGTTTATCCATATAATTTGAGTATTATTCTTTCAAGGTCTGTGAAGAATTGTGCTGGGATTTTGATGGAGATTGCCTTCAATCTTCAGATTGCTTTTGGCAAGATTGCCAGTTTTACTATTTTGTGCCTACCTATCCAATAGCATGTGAGATCTTTCCATATTCTGGTATTTTCTTTAATTTCTTTCTTCAAAGTCTCAAAGTTCTTATTATATAGGTCTTTCACTTGTTTGGTTAGCATGGCCCCAAGATATTTTATGTTGTTTGTGGCTATTGTGAAAGGCAATATTTCTCTATTTCTTTCTTAGCCTATTTATTGTTTGTATATAGTAAGGCTACTGATTTTTTTTTGAATTAGTCTTTTATTCTGCCACTTTGCTGTAGGTGATTATCAGCTGTAGGGGTTCCCTGGTAGAGTTTTTTGGATCACTTATGTAAACTGTCATATCATTTGCAAATAGTGAGAGTGTGACTTCTTTTCCAATTTGTATTCCCTTGAGCTCCTTTTGTTTTCTTATTGCTATAGCTAGAACTTCAAGTACAATATTGAAGAGATATGGAGATACTGGGCAGCCTTGTCTTGTTACTGATTTTAGAAGAATCACATTGAGTGTCTCTCCATTTAGTTTGATGTTGGCTGTTGGTTTGCTGTATATTGCTTTTATTATGCTTAGGTATGTTCCTGTTATCCCTGATCTCTCTAATTCTAAATCATGAAGGGGTGTTGAAATTTGTCAAAGGTTTTTTCAGCATGTACTGAAATGATCATGGGCTATTTCTTTTTCAGTTTGTTTATACGGTGGATCACATTGATAGATTTTCGAATGTTGAACCATCCCTGCATCCCTGGGATAAGACTTACTTGGTCATGGTGTATGATTCCTTATGTTTTCCCAGATTTGATTTGCCAGTGTTTTATTGAGTATTTTGGCACCAATTTTTGTGAGTGATATTGGACTATAGAACTCTAAGTTGTGTCTTTGTGTGTCTTGGGAACTAAAGTGATTGTAGCCTTGCAAAAAAAGAGTTTGGCAATGACCCTTCTGCTTCTATTCTGTGGAAGACATGAGGAGCATTGGAATGAGCACGTCTTTGACTTTCTGGTAGAATTCTGCCCTAAGACTTCTGGACCTGGGGTTTTTTTTTTTTTTTTTTTTTTTTTTTTTTTTGACTTGTTTTGTTTGGTTGGGAGAATTTTGATGACTGTTTCTATTTCACTAGAGTTTATATGTATGTTTAAATTGCTTCCCTGATACTGATTTAATATTGGTAAGTGATATGTATCCTGAAAGTTATCCATTTCCATTGAATTTTCACTTTTTTTTTTTTTTTTTTTTTTTTTTTTTTGGCAAAGTATAAACTGAAGATTCCCTGGATTTCCTCAGTGTCTGTTGTTATATCCCCTTTTCATTTCTGATTTTGCTAATTTGCATGTTCTGTCTCTACTTTTTAGTTAGTTTGGATAAAGACTTCTCTATTTTGTTTATTTTCATGAAAAACCAACTCTTTGTTACATTTATTCTTTGTATTGTTTTCCTAGTTTCTACTTTATTGATTTCGGCTCTCAAATTGATTATTTCCTGGTGTCTACTTCTCTGGGGTGAGTTTGTTTCTTTATGTTCTAGGGCTTTCAGTTGTGCTGTTAATTCTCTAATGTGACTTTCCTCCATTTTCTTTATATGGGCACTTAGTGCAATAAACTTACTCTTAGCACTGCTTTTAAACTATTCCATAAGTTTGGGTATGTTGTGTCTTTATTCTTGTTAAATTCAAAGAAGTCTTTAATTTTTTTCTTTATTTCTTCCTTGACCCAGAAATGGTGCAATTGTGCATTGTTCAGTTTCCATAAGTTTGTGGGGTTTTGGCAATCTGTGTTCTTGTTGAATTCTAACTTTAGAGCATGGTGGTCTCATAAGATATTGGGGGGGAGGTTATGACTATTTTTTGTACCTATCAAGGTTTACTATATTGCTGAGTATGTGATCAGTTTTAGGGAAGTTTCCATGTGGCTCTGAGAAGAAGTTATTTTCTTTTCTGTTGGCATGGAAAGTTCCATATATGTCTGTTAAACACAATTGGGTCATAACTTCTGTTACTTCCTTTATATCTTTGTTAAGTTTCTGTCTGGTGTATCTGCCTAATGTTGAGAGTGGGGTGTTAAAGTCCCCCATTATAAGTGTGTGATGTTTTATATGTGATTTGAGTTTTAGTAATGTTTCTTTTACTAATGTAGGTCCCTTTGTATTTGGGCTATAGATGTTCAGAATTGAGACTTCATCTTGATGGATTTCTACTGTGATGAATAAGAAATGACCTCTATATCTTTTGAGTGATTTTAGTTTAAATTCTAATTTTTTTAATTATTAGGATTGCTACACCCACTTGTTTGATTGGAAAATCTTTTCCCAACCCTTAACTCTGACATGTCTGTCTTTGAAGTAGAGGTATGTTTCTTCTATGGAGAAGATGGATATATCCTCTCTTCCTATTCATTTATTTAGCCTGTGCCATTTTATAAGAGAGTTTAGACCATTAATATCTTTTTGTAAGATTTTCATTCACATTGTGCTTTTCTTTTTTCATTTGTCATATATATGTATATTTTACATATCAATCCCAGTTTCCTCTCCCTCCCATGCCCCCTGACTCCCCTCCCATACCAACACCCCCCCAACTCCACAGGGAGTGTGATGCCTTCCAGGAGGGATCATCAAATTCTGTCAAGTCATTTGGAGTAGGGTCTAGGCCCTCCCTCCTGTCTGTAGGGTGAGGGAGTATCACCCCATGGGGAATGTGCTCAAAGTCCTTTCGTGCACCAGGGATTCATCCTGGTTCCACTGTCAGAGGTCCCTTAAACTGCCTAAGCCTTTTAACTGAGACCCATGTTCAGGTTCAGGTGGTCTGATTCGGTTTCCCACCTATCAATCTGGGGCTCCATTAGTTCCCCCTTGTTCAGGTCAGCTGTCTCTGTGGGTTTCTGTAGCCTGGTCTTGACCATTTTTCTTATCACTCTTCCCTTTCTACAACTGGATTTCAGGAGTTCAGCTCAGTGTTTAGCTGTGAGTCTCTGCTTCTGTTTCTACCAGCTACTAGATGAGGCCTCTATGGATGGCATGTAAGTTAGTTATCAGTCTTATTATTGGGGAAGGGCATTTAAGGTAGCCTTTCCATTTTTGCTCAGATTGTTAGTTTGGAGTCATCCTTGTAGGTCTCTGGAAAATTTCTTCAATTTTTTTTCTTCAAACCTATAATGGCTCCCTTTTTATGATATCAGTTTTTGTTTGTTTGTTTTTTTTCTTTTTTGCTCTCTTCTATTCATCCCCTGACTCAGTCTTACTGATCCACATGTTCTCCTCTCCTTCCCTTATCTTTCTCCTAACTCCCTCTCCTGTCACTGACCCCACTTCCCACTCCTAAAATGCTCAAGAGAGTTTGTTCCTTTCCCCTTCTGAGAGGGACCTTTTATGAATCTTTTAGGTTCCTCCTTGTATCCTAGTTTCTCATGCAGTGTGAATTATAGGATGGTGAGTTTGCTTTATGTCTAAAATCCATATATGAGTCAGTACATACCATGTTCCTCTTTTTGTGACTGGGTTACTTGACTCCAGATGGTTTTTCATGTTCTATCCATTTGCCTGTGAATTTCAAGATTCCATTGTTTTGTTTTTTTTTTTTTCAGCTGAGTAGTATTCCATTGTGTAAATGTACCACATCTTCCACTCTTAGGCATATACCAAAATGACTCACATCCATGTAACAAAGTCATATGTTCAATTATGTTCATAGCAGTATTAGTTGCCCTGCAACGGAAGAATGTGAAGAATGGGTAGACCATTATTATTGAAGGATATTAATGACCATTGATTGTTAATTCTTTTTTATTTTGGATTTGTTATTGGTGGTGGTATTTTGTGTGGATTTTACCCCATTTTTCTTTTGATATTGGTAAACTTGGATTATCTATTGCCTGTGTTATTTGGGTGTGGTTGACTTCCTTGGGTTGGCATTTTCCTTCCAGAACTTTCTGTAGGGCTGGAATACTTGATAAATACTTAATTTTTTTGTTTTTGTTTTTGTTTTCATGGATTATCTTGGTTTCTGCATCTGTATCGATTGAAAGCTTTGCTGGGAATAGCAGTCTGGTTTGGCATCTGTCATGTCTTAATGTTGGTAGAATATCTATCCAGGATGTTCTGGCCTTCAGTGTTTCCATGGAGAAGTCAGGTGTCATTCTCATAGGTTTGCCTTTATATGTTGCTTGGTCTTCTTCCTTTGCTTCCCTTAATATTCTTTCTTTATTTTGTATGTTTGGTGTTTTGATTATTATGTGGCAAGGGGACTTTGTTTTGTGGTTCAGTCTATTTGATGTCCTGTAAGCTTTTTGTAATTTCAGTGGCATGTCATCTTTAGGTTAGGAAAGTTTTCTTTATGGTTTTGTTGAGTATATACTCTGCACTTTTAGTTGGGTCTCTTCACCTTCTCCATACCTATTATTATTAGGTTTGGCCTTTTTACAGTGTACCATATTAATGGATATTTTGTCTTAGAGTCTTGTTGGACTTAAGAGTTACTTTTGTCAATGAATCTATTTCTCCAAGTGTATCTCCATGACTGGTGGCTGCCTGGCTTACTTGCCAATGTCATCTCCCTCTTTTTCTCACTTATTCTCCTCTTTCCCTTCTCTCCTCCTATTTATTGTCTCTGAGCACCAATACTTCCTATACCTCTACTAGCTAGCTATTGGCCATTAAGATTTTTATTAGACATATCAGGTTCCTTAGGCAGGCAAGATAAAACAGCAGCACATCTTTATATAATTAAACAAATACAGCATAAAAAATTTAACACACCTTTACATAAAGTAATATTCCACAACCAAGAGCAACTCTAAACAAATGAGATGATTATACAATAATATAATAATAACAACAAAGGAGAACAATTTTGGATTAAAAGATAATTCAGAAAGAAGAGCTGATTAGAAACAGTAGAGTAACTGAAATTTGCTCATTCCAGCTGATAATAGAGAACACAAGTAGCTTCAAAAAAGCATATATAAATGTTGCAGAAATCATAGTAAGACTAAACTTTGATCACATGCATAACACAATGTTTTTATTTATTTGCAATTCTTCATAATAAAATTTATTTGCAAAAGACTAAAACTGCATCATAAATTGTTAGATAATATGATGAGAAGAAACCAGTTGGTGGGACTGAGACACAACTTTTAAAACTTCTGAGATATTTGATGCACATAGCCACAAAGATAAAAGCAGGATAACCACAGGTTAGTAGATCGGCTACTAACTGGTATTAGTATAAGAATTGAAAGATGATTTATTGGAGCATAGCATAATAATGACTCCTAATGACATTCTGCTATACCCATAGATCAGTGGCTTTGTCAGTCATCATCATAGAATATTCCTTTTGCAATCGATGGACTCTAACACAAAGACCCACAAATGAACAGTGTATAAAAAGTGAGAGACTTTTGAACATGCAGTCCAAAATGGGATGTCTCCATCAAACACTTTCTCTTGGGGCTCAGAGAGTATGCTGAAGAAGAAGAGGAGGCAAAAAGATCATAAGCGCCAGAGGTGAAACAGTGCCATAGACACAATAGGACATTCATACATGTGGCATGCACAGACTCAAGTAGACAAGGGTGTAGCACTGAAAGGATGAAATGGATGTGAGTGGCCCAGGAACTGCCCAGGCACATGACCACTCTGACTCTGAGCAATGGCAGTTTTGAGAATGGTTCATTTTCTGGATTGTACCTATTGACAAGACCTCCATGGCTTTTGCTGCCTATGGAGGCCATTTCTATAACTATGGCATAAACCATCGGGAGGCCACCTGGAAGTTCATGATCTTTGAAACTGTCTGTTTGGCTGGCTGTCATGGGCAAGGAAGATGCCTTTTCTGTGGTTTTGATGACTATAGATTCATAATTGAGAATGAGATTCTTTGAAGGCTTATGTGACAACTTTATCTCCCCACCAACCAACCAACAATCAAACAAACGAGTAATAAAACAGTCTAGATAGGAAGCCACTGAATAGAGACTTTAAACATATGATGTTGAGAATTATAGCTCTTCAGAGTTGCTGGCTTATTAGGGGCAGGGTGCAGGGGCACACAGTTTTCTTTAAGAGGCTGGCTACTGAGAGTTTGACCATTTTTCAGTAAGTATATGGGCAGTACAGATTGGATTTGATGTGTATTTTTCTTTTTTTTTGTGGGAAAGGATGAGGGTAGAAGAGGGGATAATGAAGGAATGGGAAATAAGTGTGATTAGTGTGTACCATATGAAATTCCTAAATAATCAGTAGAAATACTATGTTAAAAATAAAGGTAAATATGCACAAACTCTTATAAATAAAAGATAATTCAAATGGAAAAAACAACAATAAAAAAGTTTTGGCATCTTTCTCCAGTGTCAGGGCAACCTGAGGCTCAGGGATCAATGCAGAAGTGGCAAGTGGTAGCAAAAGCCTGAAAAATCCAGAGGAACAGTGATGGGGGATGTCCTTCTGCATGCTGTGAAAATATGTTTCTCTTATTGGTTGATGAATAAATGCTGATTGGTCAGTAGCCAACCAGGATGTATAGGTGGGAGTACAAGACTAAGAGAATTCTGGGAAGAGAAAAGAGAGAGAAGGAGTCACCAGGAGACAGCATATAGCCACTGGGAAGGTAGGATGCCTGCACATTCTTTGGTAAGATAAGGCCAAGTAGAAATACATAGATAAATAGTCTTGTGTTAATAATTAAGAGAAAGCTAGACAATAAAATGCCTCAGCAATGTATCAAACAGTTCGTAAACAATAGAAGCCTCTGTGGGTCTATTTGGAAATAAATGGCTGTGGAATCAGGTATAACAAAATCTCTACCTATAGAAGAGGGAGTTGGTTGTACAACTTATTTCTAGAAATAGAAACTCTAGTGAGAAGAGCTATGAAATTTTGCCTACTGGACATAATATTGATGTTGCATGTATCAACTCATAGCAACTGCCATTACCTGCTGAAAACCAAGACAGTCAAAATTCCAGCATGGGTTGGGTTGTCTAACAACTCCCTACTCATAGCTAAAAACTGACTGGGAGTAATAGGTACTGAGGGTGTAGCTACTAGTAAGTTACTTATGTCCTAGAATATATATGTTCATAGACACATTCACATATGGTCTATACTAAATTGGAAGGGGAGCAGAGTAGGTAACATAGTGTAAGTGTATGGGATATAGTGTAAATGGATATGATAGAATGAACATTGTGTGTGTGCATGTATGAAGCTTTCAAAGAATAAAATTATTTAAAAGGAAGTCAGTAATTTGAAAGGCCCATTTTCAAATTAATTTTCTAAATTGATTTTTCTTGTTTGGATTTTTAAATGAATTTGGTAAAAAAGTTTTTGAAACATACCTCCTTGAATACCAAAAAACTTCAAATTTCCTACATTTTCTAGTTTTGCTTCAGATGGTATAAATCTTTCGCTTTTCCCATATTGTCACAATACTAGAAATGATTGACTCTGAAGTCAGGTAAGGTGGTATTTTAATAGCTACATTTTTTTTTTAACCTCACAACATTTTATCCTGGGAAAGACAGTTTTTGATATATTAACTTCTCTGAATAAGCCATGGGAGTGGCTAACAAGAGATAAATCTAGAGGGTGATTTATTTGTAAGAAAACCAGACAGAGCAATCTGATTAAACCTAAAAGATTTTAATTGAGTAGCAAGCAGGAGGAAGCGCATTACTTGCTAACAGGGTTCATTCCAAACTCTATACTCCATAGTCACATGATCCCTAAACTTGTGTTCCTCATAATTCAAGAGTAATTTCACTGGTAGAAGCCTTGTGAGATTTTGGCAGGATCGAAGTATAGGGCACCCACTATCTGGGTACCTATCTAGTGACATCTCCCAACACATGCTTGCTAAAAGTGGGTGTCCTATCACTGTTTCCATCTTTGTTAATAAAAGAACAGATCAGATCAAATTTCTGATCAACTATGGGCAAATTTGCCCAGACCAGTGTACAAATAATGCTAAAGGACCTATGATCACTTCTGGGAAGGAAAGGTCTGGATATTGCCACAAGGAACAAAAGAAAATTTTAGGATTCTAACATGTTCAAGTTTCTTTCTTATCTAGCACCTAGAATAAACAAAAAGGTTCTTTCTCATTGGGCAATGGAGAGGCAAATAAACTACTAATTTATGAAAACCTATATTATGGCAAATAAGACAGATGCATCATTGACTATAAAGAAAGCTTTTTTTTCCCAGTGAAAGCAAATTTCTGTGGAGAAGAAAATAATAAAACAACATAGAATAATAGGAAGAAAACACAATAAGTGTTCTGATCTGTAATCTTATTATTTATCTATTCACATGGATGAAGGGAATGTGAAATGGGAACAAACTAAAATCTGAAAATCCTGCATAAGAAAAAGAAAGTGAATCTATAATATAGTTCAGAAAACAAGAAAGAACTTACCTTTAATTCATATTAGATTGTGATTTATGGATATTAAAGTCCAGAAATCATAACATTTCATCAAAGGCAAATGATAAAATAAAAGGAAAAGTGAGAAAGAACAAATCCATATGGAATAAATAAATAAATAAGGCAAGCACAAAGCAAGACCAAAATAAAGACAAATAACAATAAAAAATTACCTTTTGAGAAACAAGTTTACTTGATCGGCAAAAGAATCCTGAAGGCTAAGACCAGTTAATCCAAGAGGATTATTAATTAAATATATTCTGTTAAAACTTTTAATTATGATAATGAAAAATACATTCTGCTAACAATCAAGATAAAGAAATCATATAATAATGATTAAGCAACATAAAGTTTGCTAAATATTACAAGTAATTATGGAAGCAGCTCGGTCAAAAATACAGACTTTCATTATCAAATATTGGAATGATTAGAGCAAAGAGGAAGAGAAAAAAACACTGAATTTTACCTGTTACATAAAACAATTCTGATATCACTTCATTCAAAAGACACGATGTTCTGAAAAAAAATGTATGGTGTTTAATTTCTTTTGAATTTTAAAGTATTTCTAGAAACTTCATGTAAAAAATATAAGAAAGTAAAACTACTATAAAGATAGAGAGAGGGCAAGACAAAATAAGAGGTGGGGGAATATTAAGAAGTTGACAGGTTGTCTGGCAGTGGTGGCACATGTCTTTAATCCCAGCAGTTGGGAGGCAAGGCAGGGGGATCTCTGTGAATCCAAGGCTAGTTTGGTCTACAAAGTGAATTCCTGGACAGCCAGAGCTACACAGAAAAAAACCTGTCTCCAAAAACAAACAGACCAAACCAAACAAAGTTCACAGGTATTTATACTCAGGAGGAAGGATAGTACATCCTTTTACAAAGATTCCCTACACTTCTTTTCAAAGGTTGTAGGCCAGAACCCAGTATCCCAGTGATGTTTCTGCTTGTTACCTAGGGAACATCACTTGTACTTCTCTACCTTTTTCTCTCATAGTTATGCATTTGCTTTCATTTTTAACTTTTTTTTTTTTTTAACTGTTATGACTCTTGGTTGCTTTCAGAAAGTGGAGAAAGCACAACCTGTTTGTGAAGACTCCACATACTACAGTCACAGGGCCTGGAGGAATAGAGGTGGAACTGGGTAGTTGCATTCATGACATCTCAAAAATATTGTTGACTAAAGAACTGGATAATGAGAACACCAGTTGACATGCCAATGTGGCAAGTTCTCACTTCCAAATGAAGACCTCAGGCAATCTGTGACTGTTGAGGCAGGACAAAGGATCTGTTTTTGCAGAGACAACCCCCTGACAGGTTATCCAATTCCAAATGGCTATCTCTGAACATATGAGCAACACTAAGTGGACTTCCTGTGGTAAAATATCCCCAGTGGTACAAGAGTGGGGTTTCATTGGAAATTAAGAAGAGCGCTTTGATTAGACTTAATACAATGAATTAATGCCTGGACACAAACACACCTTTTTCTTTTACTGTCTTTTTTTATTTTTTAGACAGTCTATTTTTTATTAAGAAATTTTATTTAAATTAGAACCAATCCTAATTTATATACTAATCCTACTTTCTTCTTCCTTCTATCATCCCATTCCCCCCACTGACATCCCCATTCCAACCACAATCCACTCCTCAGCGAGAGTGAGGTCTCCATGAGGGATCATCAAAATCTGTCAAGTCATTTGGGATAGGGCCTAGTCCCTCCCCTGTGTAAGACAGAAGACAGAGTCTTAATGTATCCAGGGTGAGAATGGAATTCTCACAAGTATTAGAAAAAACAAAGTTGATTGTTTACTTAAATGGCTTAGTTCATAGAGTGCATGACTAGCATTCATGAAGCCCTTTCATTCAATCATCAAAATCATGTAAATTAGTATCCTGGTATATGCATGTAATTCCTGCCCTTGGAGGGTAGAGGCAAGAGGGTTAGCACTCAAAATCATAGTGAGCTCAGTGGCAGCTGTGAATACATTAAAAACCTGCTGAAAGAGAGAGAGAGAGAGACAGAGACAGAGACAGAGAGAAAGAGAGAGAGAGAGTGATTACATAGCTAAAGCATTGACTATAGCTGTTTTATTCTTGGGTCTTTAGGAAAATAATTTCCTCTACTTTCGTTTTCAAATTTTTTTTTTCCTGAAAAACACCTGGAATTTTTAAGTTGTACTAACATTTTTGTAATCGTGATTGGTAGATAGCTATATCATTTCAGCAATGGGTTCTTACACTTACATTTTTTATAACTGTGAAAAATAGTTTTAATGAATAAAAACCCATGTATATATGCACATATCTACTCATACTAACAGTAGAAATATGTGATATCTCTATATGTGAAAAAGTGAGCTATAGGTAAAACAGGAGAATATTGATGAATTCTTTGATTTTGTTTTGGGGCCAGGGAGAAAGAACAGGTCCCTTGCTTGCAGAGACCTGGAAACCTCACCATGTGCCATCTGCTTGCTGGAGAACCACAAAGCCACTGATGCAATTTAGTCCATGTCTGCAGGCTTGAAAGCTATATGAGCAGATGGTTCAGTTCTTGAGTTCTTGATTCCTGTTCAGAAGTCAAAAAATAAGGCAAGAGGAGGGAAAGTGATAATATAAATGCAGGTTTGCAAGGTCAGAGATTCAGGAGCTCCAGTTTGAAAGGTGGAAGAGAATGACTGGTCCAGCATAGGAAAAGACTTTGTCTACCTTCATCTTGCTATTTTGTTCTTTTGGGGCTCTCATGGGATCAATGTATCTTGTCCATGTTAGAGATAGCATGTTTTCTGTACTCAGTTCTCTCATGCAAATTCTAATCTCTCCTGAAAAAACTCTTAGACACACAAATTATGTTTTAACAGAATATGGGAATGACTGAGCCCAGTCATGCTTAAATCAATAGTCCATCCCTGTCAATTTGATGATAGTATATCTTTTTGGTCATACTTATTCTGCAATTAAATTAAATAATAACATCAAGGGTAAATTGTAGTGCTGTGATAAATGTCTAATTAATTTGTTTATTGGAGCAGCATCTGCCAAGACAAAATAAATGACTGACCTATTAGTTTTTTTTTTGTTTTGTTTTGTTTTACAAAATAGGTTCATTAAAAAAGGATCTTCTTAACTTAGAAGGTCAGATATGTGTGAGCATGTCTCCTTCTAGCCATACAAATACTGAACTGAATGCTTTTATATTCAAATAAGGACACTTGTGTAAAGGCAAGGGTGAAGACTAACCAGAGAAAATACAGAATAGCATCAGTAGCAGGACACCTGAAATTAGTAAGCTGGTCTAGAAAACCACTGCTTATCCATATTATCTGTGAGAACATCTCATCATTTCCCTGAACTTCTTTACACTTTTTTTTTTTTTTTTTGCTTTTCTTATACTACTTGACTTGCTACATAGTTAATTGTGTATAAACTAATATCTCTTTTTGTACCAGTCTCTGTTAGATAATATGCAGTCAATTTCAATTAATTTGCAGTTCTCTTGACAATATTAGCAAGGTTCAAGGTTGTTTTGGGTATCCTGGGTCCTTTGTTTTTTCCATATAAAATTGAGGATAGGTAGGACATATGTCCTAGAAATTGGCCCATTTACATTAATTTACTAAATTGACATTATTTTAAATTGTCTACAAAGGAAGGTAGAAGATATCATCTAGAACTTCTGCACACTGCTGAAAGACTGGTGACATCAGAGGCATAGAGTGTTGAAATGCTTTTGGTTTAAGCATCTGGTAGATTTCAAATTGATGATAATGAGTAGTCACTAGGACACTATAATGCTCAGAAGCAACCTACACTTGTCCTCTATAATTCACCCTAAATGAAACTGGAAAGAAGGAAAAGGAATCTGTTCCTAGTCAGCTTGGCCCTGATCTGACCTGAAGCAGATTTAAGTTCAGGAAATGTGGCTAATGTGATGTTTATGTTTATCCATAGCTCACATCATAGTCATTTAGAGGAAGAGGGATTTGAAGGAAACTTTAAGGAAGCCTTGTTTTCTAAATCTTATTTTAGTGATAATTTAAATCATACAAAATCTGTATCTTTCACAGTACTACAGAGAAATGGCACAGCTAAGAGGAACTAAAACCTTACTTTTAAGAAAAAAAAAAAAAAACAGTGGAAGTATTTTAAAGTTAAATGGAAAAGAGATCATTCTAGAATCAAAGAGGTTGTTTTCTATAAAACACTGATACTGTGTTCAGTATGTCCTTCACTTTATTAAATAATTAAAAATTATTTAAAATCAAATTCACTCATGGCTTTAAGTAATGTTTTTAATAAAATTTGAAAATGCACAAATTATAGAAAATTATCATTTAGATATAAACATAAATTCACTATTAATAAGTTTGGATATCAAACTCAGAGATTTAAGCTTATGTGCCAAGAGCCTTTACAAATAAAGCCATTTTTCCAAAATTTTACTCTGAATAAAGGCAAAATCATGTTTGCAGCTCTAAAAATATGTTTTTACCTTCTTGCTCAAAGGTATGTGGAAAGCTGGAAGTCATAGCTTCTTCCATAGATTTCCTTAACATGACATCAAAATCTGTGTCAGTTATGACAAATTACAGAGTTCACAATTGATGATACATTTAATGCCAATTTATTTGTCTCTTTGACGGTGTGAATGCAATGATTATCACTAAGCCTGCCATGATAGGACATTAAAGGTACTTTGAAGTCATTTCATCTTACAGTAATATATCAGAGCAGTTGCCATTAATGCCTACAAGTCCATGTGGTAAGTAACTCATAATATTTTTCAGGGGTTAACACTCATACATAGGAGACAAATTTATTATGCAAGAAATTATACACCTACAAGAGCTATAATGACTCTTAAGAAATTAGTATCAGTGAACTTATTCTTTTCTGTTTAACAGTCTTTTTTATATCTTTCACACATTATTGAAGTTACTGTGGCATATTCTAATGGCAATACTAGCCTTATACTTTCAAGCTGTATATTTAAGGAATATATATATATGTATGTATGTATGTATGTATGTACGTATGTATATACGTACATTACAAAGAAAACCCTATTTCTAGACTTGCTAGTACTTGCCCTCTGAGGCAGTGTCACTATTCTTGTTAAGCCACTGAATCATAGTCTAGTCAATATTCTACTATTACACATGAATATGTCATATCTTGCAAAAGATTTGACTATTTTGCAGTAGTGATGGTGATGTTTAAAATGTTATTCCCTAGATCCAGTGCCTTGCAACATAGCTTACAAAGGCTTTCTCTTCAAGAAAAATTCACACTTGCAATTCATGTTTAGTCTGTTTTTCCTATCTTATCCTTAACAGCTGGGTTATATCTGCTTCCAGGGAAATGTGTTATGTATGTTTAATACCAATAGCTAAAAGGAACGCTGAAAACTGAAAATAGCCTTGCACTGAAGTTTAAAACAATCTGCCGGAGAATTTTAAAATTGTTCACAAAATTGATGATCAGGACATTAATTATTAACGAAGATTAAAATGACTTAAGGTCCTGCCTAAGAAAATACAGATAATCAGTTTTGTTTAAATTACAACGTAATCCCTTGCCTTTCTTTCTTTTATCAAAGTGCCTCTGGGACAAGGCCAGGGGGTTTTAAGCAGACACAATGTTTAGGGTATCTGAAGTCATTATAAGGAGGTATCCCCATTCTCTCCATGGTCTTGCCAGCTTCACTCTTTAGGTATTAGGGTATCATATGTTCAGAAGTTCAAAGGCTAATATGGGAAGGTTGTCAGTCAATTTAGCCCCTAAAGTCATACAATTTTTGCTAAAATTGGGAAGACAATTGGCCAATGGAAGCATTACTCACAAGGTATTTTCAAGCCAGATGTACTGGTGTTCATCTTCTACCTATGAGGCAATGTCTTGAGACACTGAGTCACGGCAAAGGGTTGAGCAATTGCAGACATTCAGATGTTACCAAGGAAGATTTCTTTCATCCAGTCTGGAATTTTTTTTTTTTTTCAGTTTTGTTTTTTCCAGTTTTCACTCCTGATTTATTTATTTTTTTTGAACAATATTTTTCAATTTTAAAACAAACCTATGGCTTTCAGAGGAGTAATTTTCATTCATTTAAAATCATCATGGAATATTTTGATGTGAAGTGAATGCTATGTAAAGTAGAGATCTGTATGAGTCAGTAGTTGCTTAGTGTAACTCAAGATGGGATTCATAGCCATGACTTCACTGCTAGGCAGAAGTGTTAATGTGAAAATGGTTTTATCACCTCACTTCAGTGTTGGATATCAATGATGAGTGAGCAAGGTTTTCTGACTCACCTCACTTAAAGCCCTATCAATGCCAGCCAAATAGTTTCTCAAGCCAATAAAGCATACACCATGGTGCAGCCCAACCTGATTTTAGCTATGACTTTGTAGCTTGCTTGAATCAAGTATTTTGAAAATTCCATTTTATTCAGTGATGATTTGGACTTGTCTTTGATGCTTCCTATTTGGAATCAAATCATAAAAATACTAACAGATTTTTGCAAATACAAAATTTCTTGTGTCTTGTGTGTAATCTCTGTACTTTTTGTAAACGAAACATTTTAATTTATTTCATAGGAACTTTTTAATAGAATCATAGTGCTTTCTACTGATATGCACAAGTTGTACTGACATTTTTTGAAACCAAGAAGTGGGCATAAATTCATTATATTTATCACTAATGATAATTTATGCTACAGAGATTATTTTATTAATACAAGTAAAGCTTCCATTTGAAAGAGTAGCCATTCTCTGAGCTCAAAGAACAGTAAACAGGCAGTAGGAAAAGAAAAATTAACCTTTCATGTACTGAGGATTGGGTATCATATGCCTCCTGCTCATGGAGGACTTCCATAATGCATGATGCTGATTAAAACAAGTACCAGTTTTAATTTACAGATAGAAAACACAAGATGCAAAAGGAAGGATTTTTAAATAACTGAATGATAATAAACCTAAGTCCCTTGGCAACAAAGGTTGATTTTTTTCACAGGGGTCATGAGTGTCCTCTGGTGCTACCAATCAAATTTTCAATATGTCAAGTAAATTAGTTATTCAATAAAAAGTGCTTAAAAAAAAACTTCTTTTGAGATTTATATAAGACAGAGTTTATAATGCTTTATGTCAGCAGTGCTGTTTATTTTATATATTTATCTACCACCTAGGTGAATAAGACATCATTAACAAGAAAAAAATCCCTATGAAAATATCATCTCCTTTTTCTGGAGCAATCTGATTGGACATATATATATATATATATATATATATATATATATATATAGTGTGTGTGTGTGTGTGTGTGTGTGTGTGTGTGTGTCTGTGTGTATTAAAACTTCAAATGGCTTCCAAATTGGGACACCACATCATTAAGCATTTGAGATTTGTCCAGTTAGAACTATTGACTCATGCTTTCATTGCTCCCCCCTCAAATTACTCCAGTGCCACAGCTGATCTGACTACATTTTCCATTTCTTATAAATAGCCACAAGAAAAGTATTAATTATCCTTGTACGATTTAATGCACCCACTGCCTTAACCTTTCAGGTTTCCTTAAACGCCAGCATAACAAGGCATATCCATGGCAGCAAATGTGATTTATGACAGGAATCTTTAATTTCTGTTTTTAAATATGTTACCCTCCGATCTGCATACATTTAAATTCGCCTGCAACACTTTGCTCTGTCTTGAGGCTGTTGTTTAATATTCAAGGATGATTTTTGTCCACATACATTTTGGTCTGTGTTACCTCAGATTAAATTATTACTGTTTGCAGCCTTTTCGGAGCAGGCCTCAGGCCCTTATTTACAAGAATCAATGAAACAGTAATGAAAATCCATTTTTCATACTATCAGCCCTGGCCTGCTTTTATTTAGTTAGCTGTGTCTAAGCAAGCAATTCATTTTGTGCAAATGTCATGTAGAGAAAAAGAGATGGGCTGTGAAAGGGTTAATCATGAAATAAGACCCAAGCTTTCTCTCATAGTAAAAAACATCCGTAACGTTAATTTTTTTTAAAAAAAAAATCTTTCTTAATATATGCAAAGTAATGTATATTGACACATAAGCAAGGCTTTTCATGATGAATATTGAAATATATATGCAAAGCACAGGAAATGTGTAGCATGTTATAGATCTTTCAGTGTACATTTAGAGGAAATGAACCATTTATATTCCACAATTTAGTGAATACCTACTGTTTATTGGTACAGAGCACATAGGAGTATATTTGTCTTAGTAATTTATTTAGGTAAATATATTTATTCTTCTAGGGCTTCTTATGCTTTCCTTGGTGCTATAGTACTAGACATAAATATTTAACAATGCATTGTCTCAAATGTTATTCATGTAATTTATCAGAGAAAACAGTAGAGTTGTAATAACTTTTAAGCCCAGACCTTCTCCTAAACCTGAGATTGATTTAGAATGAAGAAAACTGAACGAGATTTTTTTTCAGTGCTGCTGAGAATTATTGACTCTTTCTAACTAAAATAAGGTTCTACCTTTCTTGGTCCTACAACAGAAAGAACAAGGTTCATCCACCTCTTTTTAAAGCAGCTTTTTACTGCTATTACTTTGACTATAAAAGAAAAAAGGATTAGTGCAAGAAGAAAACATTTAATTGTTATGAATATATTTCCCTACATTTGCTGACCTACCCATTTTCCTTTATTCACATATGTATACATAGAAATATACTCATATATTACCCCTAGTGAGCATTCCCCTTGGGAATTTATTCTAAATCTTAATGCACTTGCCTTTAAGAATGTCTGTTCAAATTAAAGCTGTGTTTTTATAAAAAAAAAAAAGTGACTTGTTCACTCTTCAATATCACAGAAGAAATGAATACAGAAGGAAAGCATTTGGAGTTACTCTTTGCTATACCTTTATTTGTTAATAAATGTTAAATAAACAGAACCTGAATTTTTCTGTCTATATACATATTTCTATTGTATTTCAGTTTTGACATTTTATTTACATTGTTAGGTTATTGAGTTTCCAATGCTTGTACTATGTGTACATCTAACAGCTAATTATGTAACTGCTTCAGTATACTTATTATCAAAGGTTAGGGAAATTTCTTTGGAGACACAGTATAAATTCCTTAGCTGCATTAGAACAGTTCCACAATGCCATTGCTGTTGACACCTGCAATTCCACTCAGTATGGCAAGGACTGATGTTTGATGATTTCACGGCGAAACAGTCAGAGTTCACAAATAAGTAAGAAAATCCATGTGTGATTTCCAGGTGTTGCCTCTATCACACTATGCACAGAGAGCAGGTACAAGTCAATTATTAAAGTCCATTAAGTCCACTTTTTTAAAGTCTGGGTAGAGCATAACCATTTGAATTATGAGACAGTTATTCTTAGAAATTAATCATTAAGATCTTTTATTATTGCAAGAATGTTCTTAGCGTGTCTGATAAGGAAGAAAATAAATTGACTAGGTAGGAAATGAGTTGCTCCTTTATTTCATATCTTCTCATAAAATTAGCCTATCTTTGACTTGCCACCACCTATTGGTGTCTATAAAAGTCACAAAGGAATGAGAAGATTCCTGAAAACATAAAAAAAAAAATCAAAAAAAGCTATGCATTCAAAAACTGCTTTTCAATTTCTTGAAATATTGACAACAAAAATACTTGAAACCTTTATTTTTAATTAAAAATCAGTCTATCTTTTTATGAGTGATAGTCATTGAGGAATCAACATTGCCTATCAGCCACTATCAAGGCACAATTTGCATAACTAAATACGTTTGTTTTATCCTGTCATATCAACTCTATCGTTTTCATTTTGGGGTACACATGTTATTGTGTTATGAATTTCAAAGTTTTCAAACAGGGAGTGAGGATGTGGAGAGGTAAATTATCAATTTCTGTTTTAAACTTATAGTCAAGTCAGTCTGTATTGCATGTTTCTATTCAGAGAACAGAATGAGGCACTACTCATTCATTTTGTGTATTAACTAGATAAAATATGTTGCATTTTTTGGTAAAAATCAGTTGAGATAATCTGCATAAACTTGTGAGGAACTGGTGGTTGAAATGAAATAGAGCAAGGTAGGCTCACATTGTTGAGAGTGGATTCCACAAGGACTACTGCCAGTAGTAAAGGTGAGACTTAGGTATAGGAGATGAACCTGGTACAAGAGATGCATATGGTACAGGAGCTACACCTGTTAAGGGGGTGAGCATGGTACAGGAGGTATGCATAGTACAGGAGATGGACATAACCATTTTCTCATCATGGGAGAAATCACTGACTGCCCTTCTTAAACTGAGAGAGTTGTGGAATTGAAGAGAAAAACAGAGAAATAAGAAGTATCTACCAAAATAATCCTTCTCTTGTCTCCTTTTGTGAAGTGTCAGTGGCCTTACTGTCAAGAACTGAATTAGTATGATCAACACTGATTAAATAGGGTAATTTATGCTTTTACTAAATTGAAAAGTTAACTATACTTTTGAAGAAAAATTGTTCTGCTTGCAAAAGAAAATTGATTTACAAATTATCATTTGACATATATTCATTTATAAACTAGCCACATTTTAATGTATGTGTACTGGTTGGTTTTGTGTGTCAACTTTACATAAGATAGAGTCATCTGAGGAAGGAGGAGCCTCAGTTGAGAAAATGCCTCCTTGAGATCCAGCTTTAAGGCATTTTGTCAAATAATGCTCTATGGTGTATGGCCCAGCCCATAATGGGTGGTACCAGTCCTGGGTTCTATAAAAAAGCAGGATGAGCAAGCCATGTGAAGGAAGCCAGTAAGCAGCATCCTCTATGGCCTCTGCATCAGCTCCTGCCTTCAGGATCCTGCCTCGTTTGAGTTCCTTTCCTGACTCCTTCAATAATTGACAACCTTTGTCCCCCTAACTTGCTTTTTGGTGATGTTTCATTGAAGCAAAGGAAGCCTTAACTAAGATAGTATGTCACTTGATAGTTGTTCAACAAATGCATCTAAAAATTGTGTGTGTGTGTGTGTGTAAGTACATATATATATATATATATATATATATATATATATATATATATGTTGAATTCTAAGCTAGAGTCAATGAAGGAAAAAAATGGACTAAAACTTTTTCTTATATAGAATAAGTCATTAATTAGAATATACAATAGTCATTTGGTTGCTATTGTTGTGTATACGTGTGTGTGTGTGTGTGCATGTGTGTGTATGTGTATGCCACATTTCACACTCTGTATAAGAAATTAAACTAAATATTTCTAGATCCTCTAAATACCTTAAATAAATATGAAAGGAGGAAATAAAGACAAAATAACAAATACATGTTGACTGGGAGACTGAAAGAATAATCATTATCTGAATGAGTCACATGACAAAATGGGATAAAACAATTCTGTGAATATATTTTTAACTTAAAAGGGAAGACTAAAATCAAAAGATGCTTCTTATCAAGCACATTGTCATAGCACAGAATGTTTTCAGCTACAACTTTACTTCTAGAAGAACCCTAGAAGGAACAGATCAGCACATTCAGACTTGTGAATGATTTATGACCATTTAAAAAAGGGGAAATATCAATTTCTAAATTTATATTTAATATTTACAAATATGTAAATTAGGCTGTCTCAGAGAAGTGTAGCAGATGTCCCTATATTTCTTGATGCTGATGGACTGACTAGGTATGACTTTAAAGTGTTAGATTGGCAATGGGAATATGATATTCTACTTTGTTTCATCTTATTCATTTGGAAGCATTAATTCTTTTAACGAAGATTATACATGCAATCCAATCTTGACAGCCTGGCTCTGTGTAATGGGATGTTCTATTTAAATGTGAGGACATATTGATCTTATTCAGAAATATCTATCTAGTATCTATCAAGAGGATAAAGTTTGAACATTTTCCATTGTGGGTCCTGTTCCAAAATTTTGAAACTGAATATGTTATGAAGAAAAAAAAATAGTATCATTTCATTTCTTGATTTGGAGTCATTTTAAGCAAAAAAAAATTAAAATAAAATTAAAAAAATAAAAAGTAACATTGAAGGAAGTTGTGAATTTTTTTTCCACAGGGTCTCTTAACAGCACAGAACACTTACTGCAATTAAAATGATCCAAAGATTTAGTTTTCTGATACATATTTTTGAAGTGGATCATCTTGCTTAGGGGCTTTAGCCCATAAACTGACAATCTATGTTATGGTATCATTTATGACAACTATTTTGTGTACAGTACATCTGAGCTTACAGGAAAATTAAATTATCTACATCAAAGAATTGATGTTAGGACCTTGAAATTGGCTTGAGTATTTCAAATATGAAGTTTAATATCTTTATCTGAAGGACCTAGATAGTTTATACAATACAGAATCAATGAAATATGACTAATTTTCTGTTGCAATAATAGACATTGTCAAAATGATGTGCTTTGAAAATATTCATAAATCATGTCTTCAGTTCTATACAACTGATTACATACCTGGCTCATTCCTAACCACCTGGTATATCTTGTTTGTCTTAGCCATATGGCTTTTCATTGATCATAATCCTAGAATCCCTAGACTTTACTGTTTTCTTCCTTTTTCCTGTGTTTCTTACTCAACAGAAATATTAGGATAATAAGACCTATAGTTTCACTGAGCCAAAATCCTGTAATCCAGTTGCAGAGAAGGAGGAGTGATGAGCAAAGGAGTCAAGACCAGGCTAGAAAAACTCACAGAAACTGTTGTTCACAACAATATGGAGCTCATTGTCCCCAGTCTGATAGCTTGAAAACCAGCAGACCCCCTGGACCTGGGTGTTAGTTAGGAGGACTGGGCAATCTATGGGGCCTCTGGTAGATCAGTTATTACCCCTATTATATAAATGGACTTTGGGTGCCCATTACACATAGAGGGATACTTGTTCAGCCTAGACACATGGGGGAGGGCCTAGGCCCTACTCCAAATGATATAACAGACTTTGAAGACTTCACATTGAAGGCCTCACCCTCTCTAGGGACCAGAAAGGGGATAGGATGGGGGTTTGGGAGGAGGGGAGGGAGTAAGAACTGGGATTGACATGTAAAACAAGCTTGTTTCAAATTTAAATTTGAAAAAAAAAAAAGGAAAAAAAGAGAACTGTAGTTTCACAGTAAATACTCCATTTACATGGGCCAATATTAAAAGATTAGAAAACAACTCCACTGAACAAGGGGAGAATGTCAACAAGTGGAAAATATCAATCCTGGAATTTCAAAGACAAATATCTACTTCCTTCTTGTTCTCTTTGTCTCTCCATCTTTCTCCCTATCTCTCTCTGTGTCTCTGTGTTTCCCTTCCTCCATTTCTTCATCCACCCCATCTGTCTCTCTGTCTCAGCCTCCCCTGCCAAACACATATCATCTTCTAGGTGCTCTATCTACCTTAGCACCTCCTACTCCATTTCAAATCTAGAAAGCTATGTTTCAAATCCTACTTCTTCAATAATCTGTACTATTCTTTGTTTTTCTAATAATTTTGTCCATTCTAATAGGAATCAGTGGCATATATTTGGAAAGTTTAAAAAACAATGTGAGGAAGAGTCTCAATATGAAGTGTCTTCTTTTTCAAAGAGCTCTTATTTTGTTGGCTAGTCTTCTAATTGGCTAGAAATTTTAGGAAGCTTCATAACCCCTAAAGATTATCCCTTCTACCTTTGCATCACAAATATGTCATTACTGTAGTCCTACTTTCAATCTCCACTGAAAACCATTTACATTTAAATTTGTATAATATATAATCTATGGTACAGGATAATTCATAGAGTTATATTTCGGGTTCATTTATTATACTGTATATTAAAATACCATGGCTACAATATAAGGACAATTATTGATATACTGTATTTCATTACAATCAAATTTTTCTCTTCTGCCAAGTCACCATCAGTGAAACGCTAATTCCTGGGTATGTTGTTCATTGTAAGAATCCTTGACTAACATTCAGGGGACACTAAATGTATTTGTCAGTAAACTTCTCACAGATTAAAAAAATATTTTAAAAAGACATATCTGATCAATAAAGGATTGATATTCAAACTATAAAAAGAACTCATAAAATTCAGCAATAAGAAAATAAAAACTCAATTAAAATGGGAAAAGATCTGGGAAGATACTTCATGAATAAAGCTGTACTGATGACAATTATGTGTCTGAAGAGATGGTCTACGTTATGTTATCAGTGAATTGTAAATGGAAATTGGAGTGAGATAACAGTTTAATAATTGCCTATTAACATAGTGAAAATCTAAAACACAGATAAAACCAAGTTTTAGCAACAATTTAGAGAAAAGAGGGCCTCACATCCATTGCCCTTTGTGAATGTTAAATGGCAATACCACATTGGAAGAACATATGACAGTTTCTTATGATATTAAACGATGCATATTTTCCCTTATGATATAACAGCTATATTATTTGGTATTTAATCTCCAAAATGGAGAGTACATTTTCACAAATCTTTCACATGTACACTTATAGAAACTTTTTGGTAATTATTAAAATGTAAAAGAAACCAAGACACCCTTCACTAGGTGACAAAATAAGTGAATCTTGATGCATCCAGGCAATATAATAATATTTTATACTAAAAAGACTTGAGCAATCAAACACTAATGTTAGCAGTAGATTTATCGAAATGACAAAAGGCTGTATAACTATTTCTTCCAAACAAAAACATCTCCTTTTGGAGGGATATTGTTAAGATTCAGGAAGCAATTTAAAGTCTTACAAAGCTAAGCAAGATCCTGAAACCTAAAGAACCCCCGAGCCTTTCATTAAAGGCCTGGCAAGGTTTCTAAGAACAAGAGATTCTGATCAGACAAGATGCAGGCAAATCTTGCAGAAATTGCTGTGTGCATAGTTTTCTTGATTTTCACACATTCTTGGAGGCAATTTTCAGTAATACAGTTGCCCTTGAGTCATCCATTCCCTTGTGAGTGACTCGTCATCCAAAATTCTGTAACTCCAAGAAACTCTCTGGTTCACTAAGCTAAAGTTGGGTGAATCGTTTCTTCTTGGAGGTGTATGTTGGAGAAGAGCATGTTTGGTTATGTCTACCTCAAAAGTAAGAGTCACAACATAAATGTTATTTAGATGTTAGTTCATTCAACAATGTTATATTGTAGGATGAGGAAGAATAAAGTAATTGTATATATTTCTCATTCATTTTATATATAAGTCAATATGGCCCCATGTTTAAAAACATTTCAACACTAAGAAAGTAGCTTTATATCTAAGGTGTTCAATTTGATTTCCATCCTTATCTAAATCAAAATATATTAAGTGGATAGAACTGCAGAGTAGTTCCTTCCATTTTATAGTGATTAGTGTTTCATAACATTCCATTAGAAGAGAGTACCTTAGCTTGTTATTTCTGTAAGGACATATATAAACATGTAGAATGGTGTGAACATGTAAATGATTCCTTGAACAAAGATCTAAATATATTGTTCATTTTAGGATGACATTGATTGAAAAGCTATTTTAGAAGAAGTGTGTGTGTGTGCACGTGTGTGTGTGTGTATACCTGTATGTGCACACTCATGTGTGAATGCACCTGTATGTAGGTGTGCCCATGAATATACATATTTGCATGTGGGAACCAAAAGTCCATATTGAGTCTCTTCCTTTAGTTCACATCACCTTATTTTTTGTTTTTGTGACAAAGTCTTTCTCTGAACCTCCCCAATTGATTTAACAGTCAAGGAAGTGCATTCTGGGGATCTTTTGCCCAGCATGGGGGGGTTGGGATGCTTGCCATCATGGCCAGCTCTTATGTTCAAGTTAGAAATCAATTTAAACACATTTGCTCATGTTTTCCTAGAAGCACTTTACTGGATGACTTATCTTTTCAGCTTCCTGAACAATATTTTAACCAATACAGACTAATAATTAAATTCAAAGCCAGAAAAGTTATCACTTAACACTCTTCCAAGTTTCTCAATATAGGAAAAAATTCTTCAAAATAAAATAACATTTTAAAATTAATTAAATAGCATAATCATAAGGAGATCACCTACATTTTCAATTACATCTTTTTTTTTTTTCTTTTTTGCCTGTGAAGTTGAAGTTAATGGTTAATATTTGAAACAATGAATGCCTCTGGAAATTTCTACTATGACTTTTCTAACTGAGTTTTTTTCTTATTGTAAAAGTATAATATTTATGTTCATAATTCCTCTGCATTTTCAAGCTCATAACATAAACCCAGTGACCTAGATTTAGAAAAGCCTTGTGATTCCAACTAAGCCTTTTCCTTTCTTTGTTCCCTTTTTAACTGATTTCTTTGTTTCAGTTGCTTCTTACAACTCTGATTCTCACATCTGAATTATAAATCTCCCTTTATGTGCCATTCCTTAAAACAAACAAACAAATAAACAAAGAAGAAAATAAAGGGAATGCTAATAATCTACTTTCACTAAGAATAATATTAGAATAAACTTAAATTTTCTATTTTGTTCCTTAACCCATAACCTTCATTTTCCAAACCATAGAGTTTTTCAGGCTCCAGATAAAGTGCTTCATGTCTCCATGTTTTAAATATATTCTCTTGTTTGTTTAAAATTACTTCCTCCCCATAAATGCATATTCATCACCTAAGACAGGTTAATGTCATTTCATCTGTAGAGATTAGGAACTTTGGCATCCCAGGAGACAATGGTAGCTCAAGTCTAGGTCTTTACACATATGTATGAAATTTAAATCAGCTACACCACTAGACTGGAATTTCCTAGAGGAATTATTCATTTATGCAAAGCACATGGAACACACCTGATTAATGCTTTCTGGAAGAATGAAAGGATAAATGAATGGATCTCTATCTTTCCAAGTGGGCTTAGAGAGAATGAATATCTAACATTGCTAGAAAATAAATGAGGAAGTTGGTGTTGATGTTTCAGAATTCTAGTGTTCTTTCTTACTTCACTATTGTTTCATAATCCTTGGCAAACTATAGTTTAAAACTCTCAGGCCAGATTCAATGGATCTTAATATTTGCATTAAGTATGAGAAGTTGTGCATTTCTAAGGCTGTAGAAATGAGTCTCGACAACAGGCCTGAGAAAGTTAATTACACCACACTCTATACTCATATTAGTACAAAAATACAGGGTCTGGTATCGTAGGCACCATAATATTTTTTTTTTTTATGTTTCAAGACAGGGTCTCTCTGTGGCTTTGGAGGCTGTCCTGGAAGTAGCTTTTGTAGACCAGGTTATTCTCAAACTCAGAGAGATCTGCCTGCCTCTGCTGCCCAAGTGCAGGGATTAAAGGCATGAGCCACCACTGTCCAGCTTAGCACTATAATTCTTATACCAGTACTTCTAGCATTCCATATAGGAATTCATGATTAGGAGGGAGAAGTGACTTTGGCTGAATTGACAAAAACTACAAATGCTATAGAAAAAATGAACTCAGAACATGCTTGCCAATGGAAGGCCTCTAATAGCCAGTCACCCTACATAGAGAGGCTGGTACTGTCTGTATTATGTAGTACGATCTAGAGGTAATGATCATATATATATATATATATATATATATATATATATATATGTGTGTGTGTGTGTGTGTGTGTGTGTGTGTGTGTGTGTGTAATGAGAAGCTATAAAATTTGTATGAGGGTGACAGAAAAGAAGGTGAATCATTTGTTCATGTTAGTTAAACTTAATTCTTCAAAATCTCAGTTTGTAACAGAATTTGTTTGGATATCATATATCTGTGTGTTTTCTGTGTGTCATTTTTTGCCTCACATCCCTTGAAAGTAATGCTTGAGCCTTCAGACTAGTCGGATAATCATTCAGGGAGACAGAGACACAGAGAGACAGAGACAAAGACAGAGAAAGAGAACTAGAGCAAGAGAGATAGATACAGAGACATAGAGAGACAGAGAAAATGAAACCAAAGAAAGAGGGAGAACTTTTCTAAATATATCCTACTTTTCAATATGTGACTCTATCTTGACTAACAAGTACTTTTGTAGGAGGCTGTGGACAAACCCTATCAATGGTGAGTATTATAGTGAATTGTTTAAGCAAACAACTGTCTCCTCTGATTTTCCTTGTGTAGGACTTCTAATTTTGATACTATTACAATCAATTTTGGCAGTGAAATAGACTATAGAATAAATTTGATAGCAGGGCTATGTGCTTTTCTCATTGTTCCTTGTGATTTCTCTTTTGCGTCATGATTTTGTTACTTGAGATTCCATGTGTAAAAAGGGATAAAATCCGAAGACACTCTCCTCTCACTGTCACATGGTCTACTGTTTTTGCAGAATTTATTTTCCCTTGAATTTTAGGGTACAATCCTAGGCTTTTATAGTCTTATAATAGATAGAACTTTATAGAATTGCAGCCTTTGATAAAAATTCTAATGTTCTGCTATCCTTGAGACTGCATGAACTGGTTCCTGGTCTTAGAGCTGGGTAAGGTCCTTTGTCCCAGACATTAACTATTTTTTTCTTAGTTGCTTCAAGTTTAACTTTTCCTCCTATAAATATTCACATAAAAATGTAATAGTTAATGAGAGCTTGGCAAACATATTAGTGTTGCAGGGAATAATTAATGTAAGTTTTAAAACTACCAGGACAGCACAGTGTTTGCCACAATGACACGTTCACAGCACACATTTATTTCCATATATGTGATATCCATAGCTAGAAAGAGGGAGCAGACACCAAGACACAAAAGTAATGGAAAAAGAGAAATGGAAAGACCTGAAGTCTACATTAGGGCAACTCTTCGTTCCTGCTTTACTTACCCACTGAAGACTTTGTACATTAGAATTTCAGCAGTCCATACAGAGCCTGATACGAAACCCTTGGCAAAAATGCTTTATATGCACTAAGAGATTATCTTTGATATGGAAAATGCCTGGTCTCTTGTCCTTGCCTTTTAGACACTGTGTTCAAAGACTTTGCTCTAGAAGGCCTGACTGCAGTGATACACTTATAGCTCCATTTGCAGACTTTCTTATAGGTTCATAAATGGAGAGTAGAAGGAGGAGGGGAAGGAATAAAATTTAATAACTGAATAAAAATGTAAATAAAGATTTGCCTAAAATTACTTGTCCAAGAAATAATTCTCCCTCCCCCTTAAGCTAATACTTTGATAAGCTCAGTACAGTGATCCTGATTTGGAGCGTGACCTTTGAAAATGCTCTCCAGCTTGATTAAAGATGTATTAAATTTGTTTAAATAAACCTCGTTGTAATGGCACATCATTTGTAAGAAGCTATTAGGGGGCTGGAAACTGTGCTGCTGTATTTGCATAAAAATGTGCCCTGCTCCAATTGAGGATCTCTCCTGAATTAACCGCAAAAGGAAATGACACTTTCATAATTTTTTCTGACAAAAAAATGGGGGGAGGAGGAAGAAGAAAGACAGGACAAATATTTAAAAAACAAAACAAAACAAAACAAAACAACAGGCAAAGCTCTAGGAGAGATGGAGGGCTGCATGTCAATCACAGTCCAACACTTCAAGTCTGGGCTCTTAGACCAAGCAGTGGGTCTAAAATACCCTTTCAAATGCAGTCAATAATATTTATCTGTCAATTACTTTGCTGCTGGAATGGCTTTATCTTTCAGTCTTCGTGTGAGAATGTGAGTTGTTTGAGAGGAACCAGAGCCACAAAGATGTCCAGTAGAAAGGCATATTATTATCACATTGATCTCATGATTGGAATTCTGTCCCTGGCTTTAATTTTAGTGTGGTCTCTGGGCTTTTGGAGTAGCTGAAGCACCCAAATGCCTCCACCCACCATTCCCAAAGAGCTGACACACTGATGAGAGTAGGATTCTACTTTAAATTAAATACTAAATTAAAACCTGTTGCCTTTGCAAAAACTACATTCTTCTCTTATGTAAAGCATTGCATGCACAGTTCCTCCTCCTTCATTTCATCCCAGCTACCAGCCATCAAAATATCCCCTTTTTCCTAATCCACTTCCACTCTGTTCCTATTTAAAAAAAAAAAAAAAAAAAAAAAAAAAAAAAAAATAGGATTCCAACTGCCAACATCAAACTGAATGGAGAGAAACTTAAGCCAATTCCTCTAAAATCAGGAACAAGACAAGGCTGTCCTCTCTCTCCATATCTCTTCAATATCGTACTAGAAGTTCTAGCTAATGCTATAAGACAACAAAAGGAGATGAAGGGGATCCAAATTGGAAAGGAAGAAGTCAAACTGTCTCTATTTGCAGATGATATGATAGTTTACATAAGTGACCCAATAAACTCTACCAGCGAACTCCTACAGCTGATAAACACCTTCAGCAAACTAGCAGGATACAAGATAAACTCAAAAAAATCAGTAGCCCTATTTTTTTCAGACGACAAAGAGGCAGAGAAAGAAATCAGAGAAACATCACCCTTTACAATAGCCACAAGCAACATAAAGTATCTTGGTGTAACGCTTACCAAACAAGTAAAAGATCTATATAATAAGAACTTTGTGACTCTAAAGAAAGAAATTAAAGAAGATACCAGAAAATGGAAAGACCTCCCATGCTCTTGGATAGGTAGGATAAACATAGTAAAAATGGCAATCTTACCAAAAGCAATCTACAGATTCAATGCAATCCCCATTAAAATCCCACCACAATTCTTCACCGACCTTGAAAGGATAATAATCAACTTTATATGGAAAAACAAAAGACCCAGGATAGCCAAAACAACCCTATACAATAAAAGAACTTCAGGAGGCATCACCATTCCTGACTTTAAGCTCTACTACAGAGCTATAGTTCTGAAAACAGCCTGGTATTGGCATAAAAATAGACAGGTAGACCAATGGAATCGAATTGAAAATCCTGATATTAATCCACGCACCTATGAACACCTGATTTTCGACAAAACAGCTAAAATTATACAATGGGACAAGGACAGCATCTTCAACAAATGGTGCTGGCACAATTGGATGAGGGTGTGTAGAAGACTGCAGGTAGACCCATGTCTGTCGCCATGCACAAAACTCAAGTCCAATGGATCAAAGACCTCAACATCAATCCAGCCACATTGAACCTCTTAGAAGAGAAAGTAGGAGTTACCCTTGAACAAATTGGTGTAGGAGACCTCTTCTTGAACATAACATCAGGGGCACAGACACTGAAAGAAACAATTAATAAGGCAAAGGACACAGTCGACAAGACCAAATGACAGCCCACTGACTGGGAAACGATTTTCACCAACCCTATATCCGACAAAGGGCTGATCTCCAAAATATACAAAGAACTCAAGAAACTAGTCAACAAAACACCAAATAACCCTATTAAAAAATGGGGTACAGAACTGAAGAAAGAATTCTCAATGGAGGAAATGAAAAAGGCTGAAAGACACTTAAGAAAATGCTCCACATCCTTAGCTATCAGGGAAATGCAAATCAAAACAACTTTGAGATAACATCTTACCCATGCCAGAATGGCTAAAATTTGAAGCACCAGTGATGACCTATGTTGGACAGGATGTGGAGAAAGTGGAACACTCCTCCACTGCTGGTGGGAGTGCAAACTCATACAGCCATTTTGGAGATCAGTATGGTGGTTCCTCAGGAAAATGGGAATTATTTTACCACAGGACCCGGCAATCCCCCTCTTAGGCATATACCCAAAGGATTCACATCAATGCAACAAAGACATCTGTTCAACTATGTTCATAGCAGCACTATTTGTAATAGCAAGAACCTGGAAGCAACCTAGATGCCCCTCAATTGAAGAATGGTTAATGAAGATATGGCACATCTACACAATGGAATACTACTCTGCAGAAAAAAATAATGGTATCTTGAAATTCGCAGTCAAGTGGAAGGCACTTGAAGAAACCATCCTGAATGAGGTAACCCAGTCACAAAAAAAGGAACACAGTATGTACTCACTCATATATGGATTTTAGACCTAGATCAAATGATCACCAGCCTATAATTCACATCACCAGATTAACTAGGATACAAGGTGTATTCTAAGAGATTCATATAAAGTCCCTCACAGAACTGGCAAGGGACAAGTCCCCCAGAGCTCAGGTGAAGTGGGGGAGGACAGCGAATGGAGAGAGAAGTAGGAGAAAATGAGGGGGAGGAAAGGAAAACCTGTGCAACCAGGAAGATTGAGCCTGGTTAAGAATAGAAGATAGGAAAGAGAGAGAGAGACAGAGACAGAGACAGAGAGAGAGACAGAGAGAGAGAACATAAAAGAGGGAGCCAATATTGGTTTGAAAATAAATTTGAACACAAAGTAAGGTCGAGAGAACTACAAGACTGCTCCCAACTAACAATCTCAGCTTCCGTGGAAAGGCTATCATAAATGCCCTTCCCGGAGAGTGAGATCAACAACTACCTTATCCATGGAGCCCTCAACTAATGCCTGTTGAAAATAGGATCAAACACCCATACATAAACACTGAGTAGAACTAGAATCAACAAGCAGATGGAGAGGACAAGACCAGGCTGCAGAAGCACATAGAGACAGCTTACCTGAACAAGGAGGAGCTAAGGGCCACTAGACTGATAGCTGGGAAGCCAGCATGGGACTGACTCAGGCCCACCTGAATATGGGTCTCAGCCAGAAGGACTGAGCAGTCTAAGAGACCTCAGACAGTGGAGCCAGGATGTATCCCTGGTGCACAAAAGGTCTTTGCGAACATATCCCCCATGGAGGGATAACTGCCTTAATCTAGAGACAGGAGAGAAGCCCTAGTCCCTATTTCACAGGACCTGTCAGATGTACATGACTCCAACTGGATGACATTCCCCTATGTATGGAATTGGGGTGGGGGGATGGGAGGGGAGAGTGTTTAGAGTGCATGTGAGAGGGCTGAGAGGGTAAAAGGGAGGGAATGAGGGAGGGAGGGCTGGAGGGAGGAAGGGAAGGAGGGAGAGGGAACTGGGATCGACATGTAAAATAATATATTAAATTAAAAAAATGCTTTGACTCCAAAATTTAAGTTGAAGGACAAGTTACTGGGGAAAAGGATTTCTATTTTTGTTTCCACAGAAAATGGGAAGATGTGGATTCCTTCCAGACTAATGTGGCTTGATCACGCCAGACCGCCTGAAACAGAGTACAAGCTAATCCTACATTCAAAACAGCTGGACAAAACAGCCCTACAGACTACAGCCAGGATATCTGAATCTTCTTCGAATCCCCCCAAGACAGCGCCCCTTACCAGCAGGAAGTAGTTTGGAAAGAACGATGCCCAAATTCCCAAATATTGTGTATAAATGTTTGTTTTCATTTAATTGGAATTTGTTATATAAAATTAAAAAAAAAAACCCACAGGATTCAAAGAGACAACAATCAAACATGAAAAAACAAAATACAGCAGCTCAAGGCAAAAGCCTTCCCACTGAAGCTGAACTAAGCAACCCAACAAGACGAAAAGTGTCAAGACAGGCAAAAGGTTCCAAGACACAGACTCTTACACAGTTAGGAGTCACACAAAAACACTAAACTAACTGCCACAATACATACACAGATGGCCTGCTAAAGATCCCTGCCTTCAGTCTCTGTGAGATTATAGGAGACCTATAATTCATTCATGTTCTCTCTGTGCCCTCCATCTCCACACCCTTTGACTACCTCAGTCTTTCCTTCCCCTCTTCCGAAGGATTTCTGATCTCCAATGTGAGAGAACTGATGAAGACCTCCAATTTAATCTTTCTCCCACATAATGTCTGGCTTTGGGTCTCTGTACCTACTCCCATCTACTGCCAAAGAAAGCCTCTTTGATGATGACTGAACAAGCAAGATCTGTGATCATATCAGAATACCATTAGGAATCATTTCATTGATTTTTATTTTATTTTATTTCATTTGACCTATCTTGCTGGGTTCTACCCTATGGCTCTGGGCTATCTAGTTTCTGGTGCCTGACCATCCAGGCAGTCACAAACAAGCGCTCCCTGTTAGATGCACTTTCCTGCCAGCCTGGTTGCTGAGTTGCATCAGTACACAAATAACACACAGAGACACTGTATTTATGATAAAGCTGTTGGTCAATGGCTAGAGCTTCTTATTGGCTATCACTGTCTTAAATATTAACTCCTTTCTATCAATCTAAGTGTTTCTACATGGTCTTATCTTATAGGAGAAAGGATCCAGACCTCTTCTCTCATGTCTTGTATCTTGACTCCTTTCTCTACTACAAGTCCAGAATTCTCTTTGTCTCCTAGTCCTACCTATCTTGCTTTCCTATTGGCCAACATGGCTTTATTCAGTAAACGATAAGATAAACATATATATGGAATGACATCTCCCATCAGCTCCCTTATCATGAATTGGCCCTCAGTTTAATCCAAGCATTTGTTGGCTACTTCCAAAACGTCTGTGCAACCATTGCTCCAACACATCTTGCAGACAGGAAAAATTATAGGTCAAAGGTTTTGTGGCTGGGTCAGTGTAGTTTCATTGTTTCCCTTTCTGTAGCATGTAGAGTTCCTTCTTGCACCAGAGACTAGAACATGGGGGTGAAGACTCCATGTAGGCACTAGCTTGATTTTTCCATATTCAATGACCTGTTTGCATGTTGTGATTTTCCCAGTGAAATCAATGCATACCCATAGAGCCCCCTTTTCACCTAGCCTCTCTGAGTCTATGGATTGAAGAGTGGTTATCATTTACTTAATGGCTAATATCCACTTATAAGTGAATACATACCATTTGACTTTCTGGGTCTGGGTTACCTCACTCAAGATGATTTTTTTTCCTATTTGCATCCATTCGTTGGCACATTTCATGGAACCATTTTTTTTTTAAATAACAACAGGGGAATACTTTATTGTGTAATGTACTACTTTTTCTTTATCCATTCTTCAATCTTTGTCTCTTCTTGCAGAATTCAGCAATATGGACAATCTGCCAATCTAGGACAATCTGCCAATCTAGTCACCATTTTCCCATCTTCTCAGGTATTAAGGGACCCATTTATCTAGCATCTTCTTTATCAAATCTTCTTTTTCAAATACAATGTGTGGTATTTCACTTGCTTGCTGAGGGACACCACCTACTCATTCTACAGGGGTTACCCACGGAAGTACCTGGAGTTCAGTTCTTCATTGTTTAGAGCAAGGGGACTCAGGAAAGTTGTGAAGGTCCTAAGGTACAAACAGCTTTGATGTTCCAGGCAGTGTGCTTGAGTTACCTCCTTTTCCTCCATATTTATTTATTTGTATCCATTTCTTTTTAAAGTATCCTAATAATATTCTTAGAACTGTCCTGAATTTATATAAGTATCAATTGGTTGATTCTATGTTTTCAGTTTAAGTGTGTCTGGTCATAATATCATACAGTTTTATTATACTAAACTTGAGTCAGATTTACCACATCAAGATAAAGTGGAGAATCACATGAAGAGGTCTGTAAAATAATTTTAATTGTCCCAGATTAAGAGATACACATGATAGACCATCTACATAGAAAATCAATTCTAACCTGTATAGTCATGTTCAAAGGGCTCTTTATTGCAAATCATTACAAGCATGTTTAATTTTAACCTATGGTACTTTTTGTTTAGTAATATTAGAAGCACATTTTCAACATTGAACATGTTTTATGTTTTTAACAAAATTTCATGCTGTAATTTAAAATTATTCTGGTAGCAAAATTAAGTTACTTATTTTTATTTTGACCTGTTGCTGGAGATTCTTTCCAGCCTATACCCACAGCCAATTAGCCCCAAATAAACATGTGGATGCTATATTAATTAGGAAACTGTTGGCCAATAGCTAGGGCTTCTTACAGTATTAACTATTAACCCATAACTATTAATCCAAGTATTTTCATGATGTCTTGGCTTACTGGAGAATGCCCAGACCTGTTACTCTTTTGGCAGATACAAGTGTGTCCTCCTTGTCCTCTCTCTACAGACTTCTACTTGTCTTCCAGGTTTACCTATCTTCCTGCATATATTGACCAGTCAGTGTTTTATTCATCAACCAATTAGAGAAATATGTATCAGAAGAACATTCCCCCATCAGTGACCTATGACTTCCAAGTCAACAACAATAAGATTTCTGTAATCTAAATTGATGTTACCACAACTAAAAATATTTAGAATAATGAGACCTGTTCAATTCTGTCCAGGGGCTTTTTAGTTGACTTCTCAGGATGTCACAGTATCACAGAGAGACTCACACTGTTAATAGCAGAATTAGACAGAGCTAACACAGGAGATTCACAAGGAGACATGAAAATGCTATGAAAGAGAGAAAGATCTGAGTTTTGAGAGAATAAAGCCAAATTGAAAAACAAATTCACTTGTGTTACATAATAACCTATTAACTATTTGGTTACCAATTTCTAGTTGAAATATTAAAATGTGAATATTCTTAAATTAGAAAAGCTTTAGAACTTTGAGCCCTATCTTCTTATTGATTTTTAAAGAAATGTAAATAAATAAGCAAAAACAAATCTTGGAATCTAAGTAAAGGGAAGGGAATTGACAACAATAAGATGTTTTATCCAGAACACAGTGCTGAAGAGTCCCAGCTGCCATTTCTCTTATTTTCTTTCTACTCTGTTAGTATTATAAGGTCTTCTGCTGGATTTCTCCAAGTGTAACATTTCCAAAAATCATGTCATGAAAGCTTTGCAAAACTGCTCTATGACCCTCTGGTTTGCAATCAAAAATGTATTTAATTTGCTTGCTACAAGTGATAAAGAAGAAGCAGCAAAATAGTGAGAGAACAGAAATGTAGGAAGTAACAGAGCCATCATTTCTGAGACAGAGTGCTTGTAATATTCTTATGACATCATCTTTGATTCCCATGAGTGAGATGGTTCAGCTCACAATCATCTTCATCTTCAGCCCAGATGCTTCACATTTATAAGAGTTCTAAAGAATTTTCAGAAAGAGCCATCTATGAAGGGACTTCCCAAGGTATATCTTTATTACCTATCCTGTATGATGGGGATAAATATCCATTCAAGGCTACGTGCTTTTGCCCAACAACTGTGCATATGTTTTCCTAAGTTGTTTGCTTTTCTATAATTGAAGTAGAGTCCTCTCTCTCTCTCTCTCTCAGAAACTTTTAAAGAATTTAAACTAATGTCTCTGCCTTTGAGTGCTTTTTTCTCCCTCATTTCCTTTTAGTTGTTAATTTACCATTCCCAGCTGAGATACTTGAGCAGATAGAATCAAACCAGCTCCTGCCTAATTGGTTCATCATGCACTTTATGATAATTTTCATTCTGGATTTTGATTAGGTCAGTATGGGACTGCTTTGGTCAACGCTTGTAATGATCTGCCTATTAACTCTGAAATAGGGTCTTTGACTGTTCTTATCTTATTAGATATCTCAGCTGTCTTAACTCTGCTAACAAGGAAATATTACTAAACTGTCCAAATGTTCTATTGCAAAGACGAACATTTTCCATATTAGTTTTAGCCCAGTTTGACTTAGCTTGTTATGTTCATTAGCAGTTCTAAATGTTGTTAACAGGAAGCTGACAAACTAATCCCCTTTCAGAAATGTTTGTAAGGTCAGGTTTTTACTAATCTCTACAGCAAGGGGTGTATTAGGTTCTGTTTTTCATGGAGTCTGCCAAACACGGTTCCACGTGCATTTGGTCTTTAACTTGTGGTGCTATCACCCACAGTCTTTTTGCCTTTATTTACTTGGTGTAGTGTGGAATATTATTTTAAGATGTGCTACATTCACTGATGCTGTGAAACATTTGTTTTAATACTCAAAGACTATTGCATTATTTTATCTTGCATCTGCTTTGCAACGGTGAAGCTGTGATGCTTTGCCTGTCTAAACACCTGATTGGTCTAATAAAGAGTTGAATAGCAAATAGCAAGGCAGGAGAGAGAAATAGGTGAGGCTGGCAGGGAGAGAGAATAAATAGAGAAGAAATCTGGGGGAAAGATCAAAAACAAGGGGAGAAGGATGTCAGGGTCTAGCCACCCTGCTACACAGATAGCCATGAAGTAAGAGTAAAGAAAGATATATGGACTATGGAACGATAAAAGCCCAGGGACAAAAAGTAGATAGAATCATTTAAGTTAAGAAAAGCTGGCTAAAAAACAATCCATGCTAAGGTTGGCATTCATATGAAAGAAAAAGCTTCTTTCTGTGATTTATTTGTGAGCTGGGTGGTGACCCATTCCCAAAAGAGGAAAGAGGAAAGCCAACAGCAACAGTGTGTACCCGAGAAAATGTTGGTATATGTCTATAATTGAGAGAAGTGTATGCATATAGGAAAATCCCTGTTAAGTGTGGTGACCACCATTCTTTTTGTTGTAGTGGTTTGAAACTCATTGCATTGTAGATTTAGACTGAATACAGTTTGGAATCTATGACAAATGTTCAAAATTCAGACAGAACAAATTTACACACAC